>NC_141029.1:10520000-10820000 GCF_052040795.2 Danio rerio
CTACCTAGTTCGACCTCCTTTTGCCTTCAGATCTGCCTTAATACTTTTGAGATTTCGTTCCAAATTGACATAATAGCATGACGCAGTTGCTGCAGATTTGTCAGCTGCACATCCATGATGTGAATCTCCCATTACACCACATCCTAAAGGTGCTCTATTGAATTGACCTCTGGTGACTGCGGAGGCCATTTGAGTACAGTGAACTCTTTGTCATGGTTAGGAAACCAGACTGAGACGATTTGTGCTTTATGACATGATACGTTATCCTGCTGACATTAGCCATCAGAAGGTGGGTATGCTGTGGTCATAAAGGGATGGACATGGCAACAATAATCACAGAATAGAATAATCTTCTATTGCGTTATTTTGGAGAGCCTGTGTGAATTGTAGCCTCAGTTTCCTGTTCTAAGCTGACAGGAGTGGCACTCGGTGTGGGCTTCTGCTGCTGTAGCCCATCCGCCTCAACTTTGGACGTGTTGCGCGTTCAGAGATGCTCTTCTGCATATCTTGGTTGTAGTGAGTGATTTTTTGAGTTACTGTTGCCCTTCAATCAGCCCAAACCAGTTTAGTCATTCTCCCCTGACCTTTGGCATCAACAAGGCATTTGTGCCCACAGAACTGCTGCTCACAGTTCTCTTTTTCAGGTCATTCTTTGTAAACACTACAGATGGTTGTGTGTGAAAGTTCAAGTAGATCAGCAGTTTCTAAAATACTCAGACCAGCTCCTCTGGCACCAACAACCATTCCACAATCAAAGTCACTTAAATCACCTTTCTTTCCCATTATGATGATCGGTTTTAACTGCAGCAGATTGTCTTGACCATGTCTTGAGTTGCTGCCATGTGCTTGGCTGATTAGAAATTTGCGCTAATGAGCAGTTGGACAGGTGTCCCTAATAAAGTGGCCGGTGAGTGTAATTTATTATTCTCAACTGTATTCAGGTAATGCTCTTTAGAACTCAAATCAGTGTGAAGATCAGACTGAACAGCCTGCCGATTTCATTTTAAACATGAACATCTAGTTATTATTTAAGATACGGAACCTACACTTTAAAGCAGAAAGCTGACATTAAAAGGAAGGAGTGATACATTATGGATATAAGCTTCAAACTGATGTGATCTTTCCAGTATAAAAAAGTGATTTGGTCAAAGAAGGATTTCATATTTTCTGCGTCAAATATCATTATATTAAAGTCCTCATTAGCCATCATTACCGTTCAATTTTGCAGCACTGCTGATATTCACATGTTGAATATTAATGACATTACATTTGCATAAAACGCTGCGCAGGTATGGATATAAGCATACTTCTTCGATTCCACTAAGGCCGGGGTTTCCTGTCCACAGACGTCCAGTTTTGAGCTACGACTGCTGAAAAGCAAAAGAAATTGTGCTTTATTGAACTGGAGCTTGTCAGCATTTTCGGAGAGCTAGTAAAGTATAATTGTGTCATCCTTTACAAAGCAGTGTTGGGTTGACAGCAGCCACAGAAGCCTCATTACTCTGTGTTTTATAGGGCTGTTTGAGGATGGCAAGATCGTTTGGTGATGAATAATGTCTTTCTCACTGGGAGCTACAGTAAAACATACAACAGCACCGGCTCTGCCAAAGGTACATGGATCATCTCCAATGAGATCAAGTCCATGGAGGAATTATACAGGGTTTCCGTCTGACGCTCCTCGACATGCATGGCAGTGAGAGAGAGAGAGTGGATGAACAGGAAAATATTCTTATAGTCTCGTGTTGAGAGAATGACAGATGGATGGTTCGTGAAGAAATGAAACACAGCAACACCTGGATTAAAACCCCCAAGAAGCACACTGTGAATTGAAATACTGTAAATAATGTCCTTGAATTGAAAATCCACCTCAAAAAAGACATTCACTATGAATATCTTGGTGACTTGTTTCAGTTTAGCATCAATGGTTACCATTCCTTTAAATAATGATAGAAATAACAATAAAAATTTTAATTAAACATTATTCATAATGCTATTTCCTTTTATTTACAAACTCGACAAACAATCCTGCACATTCATGTTAGTGGAGCAGTTCACTTTAAAGTTATTATGACATAGACTTTTTTTTTCTCTGAGTTTATGAGACATCTCTCAGATCTTTGACTGGTTTTCTAAAAACTGTGTATCAAAAAAAGTGTATTTTCCTTAGTATTGTGTGATAAAAAACTTGCGAATACACACTTGCAATTGTAAGAACAATTTTTTTCTCTTTTGATTAATGACTAGACTTAGTCAGGATCATTTAATTCTGTCATGAAAACACTTTGATTTAGTAAGCCATGAATATGTATATGTTTAGCCTTGGCGATATAGATCTACTGCGCTGCTGCTGCTGTATGAGAATATAACACGCATTACATACAAGAAACCCTGTAGTAAATCTATACACAGGTGGAGCTGGGGTGGACTAGAGATCTGAAATGTAACTGCAGATTTCCAACACTAATGACACTGATAGTGTTGGGCCAACACAATCTCACGGCAATTCGTAACTTTTTCATTTAGTGGCTAATTCGTACAAATTAGTACGATCTAATTCGTACATTTTAGTATGATTTGCGTATCCCCCAATGACGGTTGGGTTTAGGGGTGGGGTTAGGTGCCACGCCTCCTTTTTAAAATCGTACATTTTCTTTCGACTGAACTCATACGAATTCGTACGAATTAGCCACTAAACTGCCAAAACGTAAAATACTTACGTTTTCTCGTGAGATCAGGCTGGTTGGGCAGTATAGCTCATCATTACAAATAGTGGGGCTAATAGCTTAACTAAATTTTTCAGTAGCGTGGCAGTAGTGTCGCTACATTCAAAATCAAATAGCTTTTCACTAGCAAAGCTATTTTTCTAGTCAAGTAGTGCAGTAGCATCCACACAAGCTACACTTACCGATCGCAGATCAATAAGTGACGTGTATATATATATATATATATATATATATATATATATATATATATATATATATATATATATATATATATATATAGTTTACTGTACCTTAAGTATACTATGGTAATTAATTACTATTAGTTCATGATAGTTACTAATGATACTACATTATGGTGTAATTCATTAATGAAGAGTTGTAAATGTTTATACACTATAATGCTTATCTTAAATTTTTCTCTTTACTATAAATTACTATTGTATTTTAAATGTGTAGCACCTGGTTTTATTCGATTTTTTGTTTGTTTTTGCTGTTATATACTATCATTTGTTCATTTGTTTCTGCTTAGTACAGCATATTATTTAGAGTAAATGACTGAAATGAACAGTTATGCCTCTTATGTTTCATCGCAGTTTTATTGATCACTAATAGATGATTACTTGGATTTAAGTTGCTTCGATTTAAAAAAGAAAATTGCAACAAAAAAAAGCTAGTTTTCCATGTTGCTTTTTCCTTAGCTAGCTATATTTCCCAGAGGGTTGCTTTTAGTGTAGTTAAGCTACATTTTAGAGTAGCTAATAGCTTAGCTTACAACATTTTTCAAGTAGCTTGCTCAAGTAGTGACAGCAACCCATCACCTGAACCATTTAGTTTATGTAAATACAAGAATAAATTTACAAACTGAGAAATAAAGATATGATAATAACTAATCACAGTAAAAAAAGAATTCTGATTACAGCATTTAACAACACTACACCAGTGAACAATTCACTACTTTAACTCAATCCACAGAGAAGTGTCTTTGCTATGTCTCATACCTCGGTGGAGTTGTAAACAGGTCATATAAATCCAAAACAGGCTCATTTGACAGTTTAATGGAAGTCTTCATTAATAATCTCCAGGAAACACGTAGTAGTCTAAACCAAAAAAGAAAAAAACCAAGAGCGCTGGAACTTTATTAGATGATATTAAGGCTGGAAGCCACTCCTGAGACCCCCGACTTCAAATAATGTATTAAGTTTGAAACTTAATTTTGTATGCACAATTGAACGGGGAGGTCCCATGAGGAAGAATAGATTTAAGATCCACAGAATGGATATATGATGGGGATGGTTTTTAATATGAGCAAAGTTAAAGCATGATACAATTA
Source organism: Danio rerio (assembly GCF_052040795.2). NCBI lineage: Eukaryota > Metazoa > Chordata > Actinopteri > Cypriniformes > Danionidae > Danio > Danio rerio. Next base: position 10,524,054 of record NC_141029.1, read on the forward strand.
AATAGAATGAAGCAAATCTTCCATTACTTCACAGAAGGAACTGAGCTTTGGATATAAGATCCTTTTAAACTGATTTGCCCCAAAGTTTGCCTGAAACGACACTGGTTTTGATGGACAGATGATGCCAGTGAATTAGAGCATAATGAAATCTGAAGCAAAAATGAAAATGTCATATCGAAAAGAAAAATTATTCGATGAACACCGTTTTTGAAGCATCAAGACCTGTTATACAAGACATGATTTTAGGGTGAAAGGGATCAATGGAGCATTGTTAAGGAGGCCTACAGCATTATATATTGACTTAACGAACATCTGACAGTGAGTCTTAATTAAGCCAACACACACCGCTCTGCCTTAAGAACTGCCTCATGGCTTCTGTTAATTAACTCCAGCGATGCACCATCACTCAAAACCTGCACAAGTTTTGCTGCAGATCACTCATTCACACAAGTCTGTAAAGTAACAAATCCTTTCAGGATTTATGAACTGATTTATCTTTAATAGAAATCAAAAGATAAATTGGGATAATTAATAAAAGGCATATAATGATTCCTTTTAAACTGTCCGATTAATATCGTAATATATGTATTATTAACAAACCGTAAATCACCTCAGTCAGAGTTAATCTCCCCCATTCATTCAAATCATCCTGAAATAAATGTTTTAGTTTTTTTCTTTTCTTTTGTGCTCCCACAGTCGTGTTTCTAGATTAATGAGCAAACTAGGTCTAATCTTGATTATGGCATCGTGAACTCCCATAATTCCTGCCTCCATTTCCTCTTTCACAGTCAGGAAAACTTATTTGGACTCTTCAATCTCCTGGCTGGTTCATGAACCCAACTGCACTGGAGCTACAAAGAGAGTCTGCGAGCATAAGCCCATTGGTGTGCGATTTCACTGGCGTCCTCCAATAGTTAATAGAGGCAGAAGGCAGAAATCATCAATCAAAAGCCAGGTCACCATTCATAGCCATCGCAGGACGGGCACTATATAACCGTATAGCTGCTAAACAGCACTAATTTCCCAGAATGAAATACGTGGCGGCCACAGCGGCCATTTGCAGGATTTGTATCGGAGGCCATATTTCAAGGTCATGCTTCGGCTTCTGCCTATTAAAGGCTGTTTGAAACATTGAAGGGCCAGTTTATGTCTCGCTGGCTTCTCACTGAGGTCTAATGCAGCGGCACGATGGTGGATGTAAAAAGTGTGGAGTGATGAAAGAGGAGGGACAGGGAGGGAAAGAACAAATCGAAGGATAAGGAGGAGGGAAGGAGGTCCAGTTAAATGTGGATTAATGGACAATGGCCTTTTTCACTCTCAATGAGATTTGAGAAGCATTTGGATGTAAGTGTTGGTCAAATGAAAGAACAGATCAATTAATGCGGTGTAATATTTAAAACTTAATGCAAGATGTTAGCAAGATTAAAATGTTTTTACATTTGCTGACCCTCTTCTAGCTTTTGCAGGTTAATATAAGCCTTACACTGTAAGAAATGCAGGGTTTCACACAATTCATTCATGTTGTCCCCACACAAATCAGTTAATTGGTTTTGATAAATTTAAATGGATTAAAAATAAAGCAATTAAGTTGTTCCGAAAAAGTCTCAAAATTCTAAATAAGCAGTTTACACTTTCTTTAAGTGTAGAAACATTGCATTGATAATATAGTGAGCAAATTTTATTCATGCATTGTTATTATACTAGTTGTAATTTAAATATTATAAATATTATTATATAGCATATATATTTATATATGCAAACATGTAAATTCATTTGACATAATATAATATTTTTACATAATTTATTTAGCATTTTCCAACCCCCCCCCCCCCCCCCCCCAAAAAAAATGTATATTTACACAGAATGAACAGAAATGGATTTTCATTTCTATAATAACTAAATACAAAATGTATTTACTATATTTAAAATAAATGGACGCATCAGTTTAAAAGGTGCATTATTCACTCAAGGTGGTAAAGTAAAACTACATTTCAAGGTGAATGAAGAAAATAAATGAGCAAGGGGCTGAATCTGAATCCATTTTAACAATTTGTATATAAAGAATTGGTTAAGTTTTACAGGCATTGAAGAGCATATAACAGCCACCGAGATGTTTGGGAAGATATTGTAGCACTATTTTATCAATATGTCATCACATGCACCTGTGTGTATCAGAAACACGCCAGCATTTGCATGTGACTTTCTTTGTGGGCTGTGTACTGCAATGTTACAGAACAGTCTAGCTTTTAAAATCTGAGTACTTGGTTTTAGTCCAGGGGTGCCCAAACTCGGCCCTGGAGGGGCTGGTTACCTGGAGAGTTCAGGTCCAACCCTAATCAAACACACCTGAACAAGCTAATCAAGCTGTTACTAGATAACTTTCGGGCAAGTGTGTTGAAACAAGTTGGAGCTAAATTCTGCAGGAACACGGTCCTCAGGACCAAATTTGGGGACCCCTGCTTTAGTCGATCGTTGAGGATATAAAATTATTCATACACTTCATGTTGCAAACTGCTTAATTTAGTCTACTGTTGATTTCTGATCAGATATGATTGTGTCCATTACTCTCATTCAATTTGTGCAGCGCTGAGGAAACTCAGGTAAACTAGTGGCAGGTGCTGCTCTTATTGGTAAATGATTGTCTAATTCTTCATATCATTTATACTAATGCGTCTGTGGCTTAGGGTGAAGACATGAGATCAAAATGAGCCTCCTTTTTGTTTACCCCATCCATAATCGACAACAAATGGGGGGATAAACGTGGTGCTCAGCGTCAACGCTCATTTTCAAAATTTGAATGAAACTAGAGCGCCACCTCCTGGCGAACACCTGCAAGACTGCTGCCGTATGCAAACATATGGAGAAGTTCCACTCCACTCATTCCAGAGCAACTGTGCTCATTCATCCATACCTGAGAGCTGAAGTGTTTTAGCCCCTGCTGCCAGAATGACCCCTGCTCTTCTCTGAAGACTGATCACTGTCAGCATTCGGCTATGAGATTAAAACACGCCTCTGTAAAAGTTCCCCCGACTAAAGACAAAGGATAAGATAAACAAGTCATGGCACATTAAATACACAAAAATGGGTTTGTTTTCTATTGCACATTTGAATTAGACTGTACAATATTGCATGGTTTTTAAAGAACTAGAATGGCCATATGGTGGTTTATACCATACTGAACTATTTAGCTTCATTTAGCCTAACTGTTTTCCCGACTAGCCTATGTTATTCACATTTATTCCTGGTATACAAATTGCTTTATGCAAGATGTAGTCTTAAGTAAATGCATGGAATGTATACTGTAATCATTACCCCAAGCTAAATACTGGACTTATGCACATGGTCAGGATTTCTGCAAGTTTAATAAAGGTAAATGTAAGGCCTTTTAAAGCCATTTTAAGAATGAGTAAAAAATAATATATATTTGAAGGGAACAAAATTTGAGTATGAATGAATAGAGAGCACACAATGAGTAGCATTAGTAATTCATTATAGCTTTTAATATTACTACTAATATAATTGCATTATTATGACAACTGTGAAGCATGAAGCAAAGATGTGGACACTAGTCTTGTTTTTAGAAAATTTTATCAAAATATATAAAAAGGATTTAATTAAAAATAAATACTTTCCTGTGGGCTTAATTCCAAATTAATAATATATAACCATTCAAAAGATGTTTTATCTTATTTGCAAAATCACACTTGATTTTAATTTCTCAGAAAACAACACACTATTTTATTATTTTACATGTGTTTAAGCATTTGAATTGAACATACGAGAGGAAGATCTGCACTGCTGCAACAGTTAATGTCTTGTCTTCATGAATTAAGATTTTCTGCTTTGATTTAAAACAATTTTTAAACCTAAATTTAATTGTTGAAGTGGAACCGTGCCAAACAAACAGGTTAAATTACACAAACTTGCCATTAGATTGAAACACTATACTGTTTTGTCCACTTTTGTAATATTGCTGAAGCATAAAACTGTTGTTAATGTATGCAACAATTGATACTGCACTATGGCAGTTTGTGGCAGTTTGTAAAAGTCAAGGTTTTGAAACCGCAAACATTTTTTTTATAGCATTCCTAAAGTATATGTACTTTTTTTAAAATGTGCTTTTTACTACTGTTTCATTAAGATTTTTAAGGAAGCAGCAAATCAAAAGCTACTGGTCAGCCCACAATTCAGGAATTGTTGAAAAGCAAGTCACTTATACACCACCATACAATCCTATAGACCTAAACAGGGCAGTGGCTTTACTTTATATCCATAAAAAAAAGCTATCCGAAGATGCCTTTTAAAGTTAAAACTAAAGATAGTCAAAATAAGCCAATATATATATATATATATATATATATATATATATATATATATATATATATATATATATATATATATATATATATATATATATATATATATATATATATTTATATATATATATAATAAAATATATTGTGTTCAATGAAGGAAAAGATGTTGTTTTTAACCCAGAAATTTAAAAGAATTAATTAATATCGTAAAAACCATGATATTTTTTTTCCAGGCTTATCATATCGTCAGAATCTTATACCGGCCCATGCCTAATCCAGGTCCAGACTCAACATTGCATATCTTGTGATGTGACAACTGTGAATGATCACACTGCAAGTACTCTTGATCTGGAAGGCTTCCATGTAAACTGACAAAATATCACTACAATACAGGCTATATAAAATGTAAAAGTGAAATCATAGCAAAAGTCATTTCTGTCCCAAGTACAGTAAGTATTTAAAAAAACGTGTCCTCTTTTTAATTAAACAAACTTATATATATATATATATATATATATATATATATATATATATATATATATATATATATATATATATATATATATATATATATATATATATATATATATATATATATATAACCAATTTGGATTTTTCTGTTTTCATCTAAATTTAATTTATAAAAATACATGGCTAATGTAGTCTTTAAATACCTCTATGTACACTGAAAAAAGTGTTGCATGCTAAACTGTTGCAAACAATTTACAATTTATTTATGTTGAATTTAAACAAACAAATTAAGTTTAATGTTCAACCTAATTTGTTTGCTTAAATTCAGCCCAAATAAATTGTTTACAACCACTTAACATAAAAAAAAAATTGAGTAAATCCAAGGAATCATCTGTGAATAATTTTTTTTCAGTGTAGTGTATGGTTTGGTTAACTATAATAACCTTGCAAAGAAGTTCTAAATGAAGCAAGCAACTTCAGAAAATAGCAGCATCAAAAAGCCATTATACAGCTCTGGATGAGCTCTACAGCTGATAAAGGAAGGAGCCACACTATAAACTCAGCCAAGCTAGTTTAATTCTGCCTTTTCCGCAATCATCAAAGAGCTCTCGAAGTCTTCCGGATTCAGTGCTGTGCTGTCTAATCCAGACATTTCCAAGACAGACTTGTTTTAACTTTGAATTATGACAGACTTGTCTTAACTTTAAAATAAGGGCATGGCTGAATCTGATCAAGTTAAACAACCTGAACATCTTTTTAAAGACGCAAGAATCTTAATGTGCTTTCTTTATTTGTATTTATTCATCGGATGATATAAATACTTGTGTTGAATCTCATTCATGTCAGTTTATTATGTTTTTGTACTGAAAATACTGAAATGTTCCTGTTGGTTTACACATATTCAAGTCACTTGATAATAACACTGTAAACTATTACAAAGGCAAAGCCCATGATAGCTAGCAACCAGGTAAAGCATATGTACAGAAGTGATTTCAAGTGCATTTAATCTTGCAAAGCATAGATAACCTTTGCCCCCCTCTGGTTAGGCATTAAATATCTTTTCAAACCTAAATCAGGTATAAGGTCACAACGACACAACCAGTCACCAAACAATACCATCTCATTCATCTTTCATGATGAAGGCTGTTTTATAAGTTTATAAAAAAAATAAATAAATAAAAAAAAAAAAACAGGAGTTCAGTATGTGGCTGTACTTTGCTGCTCAGGCAAATTTCACAAAGCATGTGCAGTTAACTACTTACTGGAGTTTGTGCTTCAAGGTCACTTTCTATAAACAGTTTTGTTTGATGTTGATACAGGCTAAACTATGCATTGTTCTTTAGGGTTCTACTTCCTGTCTGTGTGTAGTGGCTTCAAAGTAGCCTCAAAATGTGATCTCTAGACCTGGAAAAGTCATGTTAACTCCATGAACAATTTTATTGTGATACTATGATATTATATATTTAAAACTTTAGTTGTTGTGTGATGTAGAAGTGTGAACATAAAAATGTAAAATGCTCAAAGTTCAATGCAAAGGGAGATATTGGGTTTTACAGAGTTAGCATAGCAAAGCCTACAGCGAACGAATTTGGGGACTACAAAAAAATAATATATAAAAAATAAATCTGGGCTAGTGAGATCCAAAATTTAAGTTACGCGCATACACCCCACGAATTTATCCCACGCAGCGAAGGGACGTGGCCAGTGGTGCTGTAATGTTATAGCACAAAAAGCTAATATGTAATTTCAGAGAAAGCTAAAAGTGTCCTTTGGAAGCTCTGTGTTTGAGACACGACACAAAGAGAGAAGTGCTCACAATTTCATTTTATTTATGTTCTAGAGAATAATAATAAAAATATAACTAGCATTTGACAAAGGAAAGCTTACAGAATCTCTACCATGCAGTTCAGGGCTAGATTTGGCTAAAAATCCACAAATCATAATAGAAGAAGCTGTGGATTGTGAGCCACAACCTGTAAGTATTTTTATTTGTTAAGATTAATCTATTACATGCAAAATGTCTAGCATTAATGGTATGTTGTAGAAGGGCGTAAACAAGGATGTAAACAACGGGAAATGCTGTTTGGCACTGTTAACAATTTAGCTACAAATTTATATTTAAAATCGTTAAACACCCACAATTTTCAGCAGTGCTGCAGTGCCTATGCGGCCACTTTCCTTGTGTTGTACATCTCAAATAACCAACTTGCAAAAGATTTGTGAAAACACTTCATATACCTTACACGTGCTTATTCCAAATATATATGTGAAAGACACTTGTCAGATTTTATTTTAGAGAGCAGGTGTGAGGTTCAGCTGTGTCCTTTGTCATTTTCTGTCCGCTTCAGGCTCAAACTGATAGGGCTAACAGCTACTGTGACTGACAGTGTTTAAACAGTGCAAAAGCACTTGGTTAGCTGACCAATCAGAGCCTCTTGTATCAGTATATAATGAACGTAAGCAAGGTATATGAAAAAAATAATGTGATCTTCTACAAATGAAGCATAAGCACACATTGCTAGGAATCTTATTAACAAAACCAAGCCTCAAAATATATTTTGGACCACCTCTTTAATGACCATACATTTTTCAAATGATTTGGATCAGGTATAAATTGTGGGTAAAACTATAGAATTTTAAATCCATATACTTATACTTTTTCTAGCAGACTACAAAGAACATAATATTTTAATAGTGAGGCAAAATGAGAGTCAAGAGAAAATTAAAAGTTGTATATTAAAGCAGTGGATTCCCTTCAGCGTGCTACTGGCTATGAAGGATTTGAATGAACTTTTGCATATCTCGTAAAATTGAATAATGCAGAGAAACACATATGAAAGATTTAAAAAGACAAGATGTCACCAGTGAGGGAGTTTTTCAGTGAAAAACAATAATCATCTACATGTTTTCTACAGTGTTAACAATTCGCTTGTCTTTTGTTTTAGAGTATATATATGTTTATATGTTTAGCCATAAAAATTTCATATCTCTGCATCCCTAATATTAAAAGCAAGGGTTTTGTGAAGGCAAGATATGAAGATATGGATTTTATTCTATGGCTCAATGACTAAGACTTCAAGGTTGTTATTGAATATGATCCTGCCGTCCACCTCTTTACTGCAGTCAGGATGTCTCAGTACGTCAAGCACTTCTTTCTTCAAACGTTCAGGAGCATTTTTACTGAACTCTTTCACCTCTGTTAGGAAATCTAAAAGCAGTTCTCCCTCCTGGTCTCCTTCAGTGAAGCATTCTGTGATGTCCATCTGGGACAGAAGCACATATTTACGGTACGGGACACCCTCAGAATCTAAAAAGCTCTTTATTTCTCCTATAGTGACACACTGGCTCATCTCAGTGTAACAGAGCTGCTTTCGAAATGTGGTCCATAATTTGCCCCACCCGCTCTCACCTATGAAAAAAAAACAACAGAAACAAAGGAACAAACATATTTACTTGTGTTTTCAGACCCCAAGGTATTTCCCTACAAATATGAAACACAGCAAATATTTAATTAGTGGTTTTTGAATGAATTTAGATTTTTGATTTATTTTCAAGGCTATTTATTAGAACCACCAAAAAAGTATAACGTTATACGCTACATTTCACGTCATCCCTGTTATAAATAGCACATAAAAATATATTTTCTAAGATTGTAAAAAATACAGATGTTATGTCTAAGAATCTGAGGTTGCATTGTCTTGTGGGAAACTCTAAAATTAATAAAAAACAAACTTTATGGACATTTTAATGACTATAATTTTTTTTTCTAATAATTACAAATAAGGGATCAGGTTAACATCATCGGTTGAAAATCCTTATCATTAATCCCTATCCAGAAAATTTCAAGGAAGCTTTAAGATTGTAGGCAAAGTGAGAATCACTGCATATTACTAGGAAAACACAACACATTTTAAAGACAGAATTATTAATAATTTCTCAGTAAATGTATATTCAATGTTTTTGGATTGAAATTTGATTGATTTTTTACACTTACTCAATAGTCTTTGAATCTGGGTATTAGTGAGCTAAACCTATTAGTCAAAGTCCACTTGATTTTTAACAGTCAACTTCCAATGTATAATGTTGCTGATGAGCATGACGGTTAAATAAAGTTGCACTAAAACAGGAGGTTATTCTTATCAGTAAGCACTTTGTATAAGTAAGCACTGTTTCTAAAATCTTTGATCAACTCCTTGATTGCAAATTTTTTGTGGGTCGTACATGACTAGGGCATACCTGTCAACCTTCCCATTTTTCACAGTTCTATCCTGCTTTCATCCCATAAAGGTATCGTAAAGGTATTGCTCTTAAACGTGAATCTGTTCTGTGCTTTCGTTTTATTTAGGCAGGAAAACATTTTGAAATAAGTATAAAAAAAGGATGGATATTCTTCCTTTCCGTTACAGGCGCCGTTACCCCTCCTATGCAATACTCACAACAGTCAGTTCATGTAGCGTCATGTTCGTGACTGTCAGCTGACGCGCTAGTGATACATAGACGCTGTTTCCCAAGTGGATTCTGTACATGTGATTTGAAGCGGAGCAAAAGCACCTCTGGGTTTTGGGTGCGTGTCTGAACGGTTTTACCAGACATTTAGACATAATTAGTAATAATATTAATAATAATATCTAAAGATGACAATTTTGACTAATTTTGTCTTAAATGAGCATTTGAGAAACAGTTGAGAAACTAAACGGTTACTTATATCATTATAATGTTAGATGTGTGCAATATTAAAGTGACACCATGTTATTTAATGTAAATAAAACAAAAATCTAAATTAGAGATGCATTTGTTGTTCTTTAATAGGAATGTTCAAGTTATACAGTGAAGAAAAGATTAATGAGATTTAATACCTTGATTTTATTTCTTTATAATAGCTATTCATTTTAATTGTTAAAACTGTTTGCTAATTTATTTGCAGCTTTTTCTAATGTATACTATTTGTTTTATGCTTTGTAAATAATAATAATAATTAAACGCATGACTGGCCGTTTAACTGTTTATTCACACCGAAACAGCTCCAAATTTTAGTTATTGTAATGTAATATTTAATGGCATATCCTTTATTTTCACAATCCAATATTGACAGGTATGGACAAGGGTATTCGTAAGATGAGGCTTGGTTAAATAGTGAGTTACTTTGGTAATTTGTGTTATCTCCCAAATCCGAGAGATGCTTTCTCACAGATAAAACATAGTAATGCACATGCAAACGTTTTCCCCATTCATTTACATTCACATACAAATGCAACATTAAATGACTTTGTTTTTTGTGTTTTTGACAGCTGATGCAAAAAACCCTTTGTTTATTATAAAGTGCTTTCTGTGCGAGTGCTTCCAGTCTGTGTGCTCTAGAAATAATGTTTTATTTGGTTTCATTTTAATGTTTCAGAGTTTAAACTGAAAAGCTTTAAAACACATGCAGATATTTTGTTTATTATTGCCCGAGTAACCATGGCACGAGCTGTAAAGGCGAGGGGCGGCAGCTCATGTGCTTTTTAAGAGACACAAAAAGTGTGATTTTGTTTCCATTCAAAAAGGGACATTTAGTAAATGGTATTGTATTCTAATTGAAAAATTTCACACACATTCTTGGGATGCCGTCTTAAAGGTACATTATGTAATGCTTGCCATTAGAGGGAGTTTATTCACAACAAACTAAGATGTAGTTTGCTGATGCGGTGGAATCATGAGAGTTGTCCTCATTACATTATACGGGACTCCTAGAAAAATATGATCATAGATGAGGTCAAGTATTTAAAACTTATTATCAGGGAACACATGCAGCAATGTAGTCTACAAGCTGTCAAAGCAATATGAGACCTCTGTAGAAATTGCTGATGAGAGATAAGCATGACGTGTCACAAAAGCAGCAGAACTTTTATTACGTCACAGTCCACCACTTATGGTTCTTCCAGTAGTGATCATTTTGGGTAAAAAGCAGGGCTGTTTTATACTAAAAAACTATTTTAAAGCTCTTAAAATTAAAATTCACATAACAAATTAAAAGCACTTTTGGTGTTTCCCTGATTTATATAAAACCAAAGTTAAAGCTGAGGGTGCATGACATTATTAGCATGGTGACAGTCCACGGTCCGCTCGCTCATTAAAATTGCTGGACTTGAACATTATTTGAAATGTTTGGGATAATAAAGGTTAAGTACATAACTCATCAAAATATATAACAAAATTTTAGTGGTTCATGAAAATGTAATACTTGATGCGTTCATATTTTGCCTTTAAACTAAACAGTATAATTACTTAGCATTGGTGAAGTTTATACAGATTTTGACAAAGTTTTGAACTCTGTACCTGACACCAGAATAATTAAGAGTTTCCCATCTTTTTCCAGCAGACTCCGAAAAAATGAAACAGTGGCATTTGGATCTTTGACATAGTACAGCATCTGTTAAAAAGATAAATAGTATTATTAAACAAACACAATACAAGATTTTTGGACATAATAGCATGGCTTTATTAATTATGTTTCTACTCTCTAAATGCATATTTTAATGAATAATGTATTCATGCATGCTTTTCTCTTTTTTTATCATCGTAATAGTCCTTTGCCTCTATTTTCTGAAAATTTATTTCATTAAAATGCATGTCACATTATGGAAGACAAAAATCTGAAACAACAGCCCAAAACCTGTATCATGTGAATGAAGTCCATCTTTTTCTCAGGTGTTTTTTCTTGCCATTGTTTTTCAAATTCAGATGCTGTCATCTTATTCCATGTAAAGTTGATATAGGCAAGATCGGGAGATGTTGACACTCTCGCTAAAGAAAAAGAATAGAAGAAAAACAACACACAAAAAAAAAAAAACATTTATAGTTTGCAGTGTTGTCACAATGCTTGAATTTCTAACTTTTATTAGATATTTAAATTATATTCAATACCATTTTACATACAGTGGGTAGAATTTAACTGGCATTTAAACTGTCAAAATAATAAAAAAATAAAACAAATGTAACACCCATGTAACATATTACAAAAAAGTATGATCCTAATTTCTTAAAAAGTTCAAACCATATTGAAGATAACGGTAACAAATAAACAAGATACATTTAGATAATAATAAAAAAAAAAAAGTTAATTAATTAATTAATTAATTCATTCATTCATTCTTGGCTTAGCCCCTTTGTTAATTTGGGGTCACCACAGTGGAATGAACCACCAACTTATCCAGCACGTTTTTACACAACGGATGCCCTTTCAGCCACAACCCATCTCTGGGAACTGACAAAAACATATTTTAAAAATTTTTTTTTTATGTTATTCTGATAGAACCAACAGTTATTTTTCTTCAACCAGTAATGCCATTTGTTGTTTAACAATGTCAGGTTTATTTAAGCTGCTGGCACTATAAGACTTAATGCAAACATGCGAAGTATAATGATACACATCCAGTTTCTATATCAATATACTGCATTGAATGCGTGCATTCTATTTACAGGCTGATTTTTCAAGGATACTCACTTTGGAATAAACAGTATTAATCAGTTCAAGCATATGAAAAAGAACTCAATTTAGCATATAAACAGAGCCCAACTGAGCTGCTTAAAACTTTTTTATTAACCGGTACCTTTATACTTGTAGAGCATGTCATTACTTGGTTCCACCACTTCATTGTCGACTTTGACATGTGGATGTTTCAGGTGCAGCTGTGCTAGCATCTCTAGATCAATATCACCTGGAAAAGAGATGAATATAGATGCCTGAGAACTCTGTTAGGTATTAAAATATATAATATAATAATATAAAAGGAATGTTAATAACTGTTGTTATGAAAAGCATACCTGCTCCGCTCCCCACTCCCATTACATTGAAAACGGATCTCCCTCCACCAATGCTGCGGAGACAGCGAGAGAGAACATAATAAAGCCGAGATAATATTATAATATCTTGTCATTGTTAAATCTGCTGGCACATTCTGTATTACAAAGCTAGGACAGGCTAAATGAATAAAATATGACATTCATCAAGAGAGATGAAGCACCTTGCCAGAATGTCGGGGAGCGTATTATGAATGAAGTCCTGCATGCACTGGTGCTCTGATGAGCGCTCCAGAAAGAGCTCGAATGATTTGAGGTATCTGGGATAATCTTCCACAAGTGTTTTGAATGGAGCTGCCATGGTTTCCACTGGCTGAAATAGATGACCTGTGCTTTACAATGATAAAATTAGTTACGAGTATTATTTAAATGAACACAGAAGAAGAAATGAAGAGTTCAGATGGAAAAACCTCTAAGTGTCGTCTGATTTGTTCTTCTAAAATGGGATTTTTATTTATTTTTTAATTCGGAAGAATATATGTTTTCATTGTCTTTACAGTAACTGAACATAAGCATAGGAGGTTGAAAGAAAATGCTAATTTTAAAAACAAAAACCAAAGTGTGTCTAAAATTTGCATCTGAGCTCATCACATTTTGAGAAATATTTACTATTACAGTGGTCATGATTTGCGAAAACAAACTTCCCTTTTTTTTTTGACATATAAGATGGTACTGTACTATAATAATTCTGTAAGTTTTGTAACTCAAATGATTGTTGTTAGCTCCAAATCAGCTTTGAATGAAAAAAATAAAATAAAATAAAAAAAAACGCTAGCAAAACAGCTAGTTTAATTTTTCCTTCATGTAAAACCCTTGTTAATGTAAAAGTAGACCTTGGAGATCACTATGAAAACAATGCACTTCAGTTGATGACCCCATTTAAAGTCAACGGTCACGAATGATGGCCAACATTCTTCAAAACATCTTCCTTTATGTTAGGAAAAAAGAGCTGTGTGTTGTGTTTTGTTTTAAGCATTTTGGTTGTCCACTTCAATTATCTACTACACTTCCATGTAGTCTGTAACACAGCTCTAAGTTAATTAAAACATACAGCTGAGGTTTAAATCTTGAAGATTTATTTCATTCAATTAATCTATTTCTATAGCGCTATTACAATGTAGATTGTGTTAAAGCAGTTTAAAGTAGAAGTTTGAGTAAATTGAAATTGAAACTGTGTCAGTCCAGTTTCCAGAGTTGAAGTTCAGTTAGTTCAGTTCAGTGTGGTTTAATTTTCACTGCTGAAAGTCCAAACACTGAAGAGCAAATCAATGTGCAGCTCCACAAACCCAAACCAAGCAAGACAGTGGCAACAGTGGTGAGGAACCAAACTTTACCAATAATTTTAATAAATAAAAAAATTTTTTTTAGAAACATTTAAAACATTTTGGCTTTTTTATTTAAACATGTCAGTTTAAACAATTAAATAAATAACTCACTATCTTTAGTTTCAAAAACACAGATTTCATAACTCGAAAAGGCATCTTTGTTCTTTTCTTTAGATATAAAGTAAAGCCACTGCACTGTTTAGGCATGTTTGTATGTTGGTGTATAAGTGACTTTTTCAGACAATTGCTGAATCGTTAGCTGACCAGTAGTTTTGGATTTGGAGGGTCCTTGCTCTAGATGCCCTATTTTGGCACAATGGAACTTGAGTTTTTCCTAAATGCACATCTCACATAAAATTTAACTTCTGTCAAACATTTTCTACCTTTATTCCTGATATAAATTACTTTTCACATATGATACGAGAGTGATGACGACTTGTAGCTAAAGTTTGTTGAAGCTATAGAGTGATGACTCGGGACTTGACTCGAGACTTGCTTGTGACTTGCAAAACAACAACTTGGTCTCTCGTATGTTCTAACACAAACAAACAATAAACAATTACAATGATTGCGGTATTTATTTGTATATTTACCGTTAGTTAATAAAAAACAAGTTTGTTCATTGTTAGTTCATGTTAATTCGGTGCATTATTTGTTAACATGCATGAAATTTAGCTTTAGTAAATGTTGTGTGATTATTAATAAATGCTGTACATGTATTGCTTATTATTCATGTTATTAGGCACATTAAGAAAACTTATTGTAAACTGTAAACAAATTAATATTACATTCAATAACAGTTATTGTTGCATTGAAAATGTCAGCTCGATCAATAGCACGAAACGCCATCCAATTAAACCTGGTGCATTTGTCAGACTGAAACGTAATCTCAGCTTTAGTAGCCTATGTATACGTCGTGCGTCACATTTAAAATGATGATACGATTATCCATCAACAGGTCCATTGACAGCGTGACACATGATCTTTTTTTAACAACTGTAGGATAATTTTTAACTCTAGGTGAATGACCGTGAATGTGCACCGCCGCTTCTGAACAGCAGCGGTTCACAAGAACGCGGAGGAAACAGAAGAACAGCTGCTTACCTCTTCTCCGTTAAAACACACTGCCTGTGATGATGATGTGTGGGCCGCCGCACATGACATGAAGACAGAAATGTAGCCACGCCCATCACAGAGTCTCCGCCCACACCCTTAAAGACGAAGGACCACACAAGAAGTTCAAGAGAAGATCCTTTTAAAACTATTACAGTTTCAAAGGAGGGGAATCGTTTGGAATTCAGTGATGCACATTCACTTTAATCTGTCCATTTACCTGTGTCTAGGATTTCAACTCGAATACTCAAGTTGGCTTTTTCTAATTTGTTTAAATGATTAAAGCATATATTATAATATATAAACAGGCTAGCCTAATACATATTTAAATAATAATAATAATAATAATAATAATAATAATAATAATAATAATAACAAACATTTCACATCTTCCCATAGATTTTCAACCAACACAGTAACAGAAAATGACAAAGCTCATTGCTGCTCTCCAGTGTTCATCTTTGAAATTTCACTTCAGAAAATAAAAATGTGTGACATTTGTGACAAAAAGTATTTTAGAAATTCTCAAACAGTGCTTTTTACTGACTGAGATGGTCAATCAACCTGAAGTTATAGTGCTCAAACAAAATAAATGGCGGACAGGACAGCAACAGCTGTTAATTTCACTTTTAAATTTTGTATTGTGGTTATGTGTTCTCAGTTTCATAAGCATTTAAGTAGGCTAGTCTACGTTGAAAGACATTTTGATCTAAATATATTGCCAATTCACCTGTAGCCAATACACCACGACGTGTTAACACATTGTTATGAAGCCAATATGAATAGGTCAACTCAAATTCATGTTACAGAAACACAGTAGGCTATATTTTTATAGGCCATATAATCAGGCCCGTAGGCAGCGGGGTTCTGGGGACAAGAATTTGTCCCATACTTACAGTTGAAACCAAAAGTTTACATACACTGTATAAAAGGTATATAACCATTAAAAAAAAAAAATCTTTTGGGTAAATTAGGATTACCAAATTTGTCTCTGTTATGCTTAATAGCACAATAATGGGAGATATATTTTTTTTAAAAATTGTTTTAACGTTTCTTGAAAGTCAAAAGTTTACATACAATAAGATTATTATGCTTCTGAAAAAGCCCAGATGATGGTGTCAAGTTTTTGGAAGTTTCTGGTTGGAATTGACAACATTTGAGTTAATTGGAGGCACAACTGTTGAATAGTATTTAAGGAAAACCTCTAACACACTGCTTCCTTGTGTGAAAACATGGGAAAGTCAACAAGCCAGAATCATCAACATCATCATCAACAACAACAACAACAACAACAACAAAAGCCAGATTACAGTTTGCTGAATTACACTGGAAAAAAAGAATAATTTTTGGAGACATGTCCTGTGGTCTGATGGAACTAATATCGAACTTTGTCTATAATGACCAGTGTTACATTTGGAGAACAAACGGGGAAGCTTAAAAGCCCAGCAACACCATCCCAACTGTAAAGTATGGGGGCGGAAGCATCATGTTGTGGCTGTTTTGCTGCAGGAGGGACTGGTCCACGTCACAGCATAGAGGGTATCATGAAAAAAGAACATTATGTAGAAATACTGAAGCAACATCTCAAGACATCAGCCAGGATATTAAAACTTGGCCACAAATGGGTCTTCCAAACAGACCATCACCCTAAGCATACTGCAAAATTTGTTAAAATGTGCTTTTAGGACAACAGAGTGAATGTTTTGGAGTGGCCATCACAAAGCCCTGACTTCAATCCTATAGAAAATTTGTGGGAAGAGTTGAAAAAGCTTGTGCGAGCAAGACAGCCAACAGATCTGACTCAGTTACACCAATTCTATCAGGAGGAATGGGCGCTTGTGGAAGGATAGTAAAAACATTTGACCAAAGTTTTATAGTTTAAATGCAAAGCTAAAAAATACCAAGGAAATGTAAGTAAACTTTTGACAGTCAAGAAATTAATAAAAATTCTCAAAAAAAAAAATAAATAAATAAATAATAATAAAATAAAATAAATAATAATAATAATTCTCTCATTATTCTGGCATTTACCAAATGTGACTGATTTAGGTAATCCTAACAGACCCAACATAGTAAACGTTTAGTATGATTTACCATCAGACATTAAAAAAAAAAAATGTTTATGTTCCTTTTTTAGAGTGTATGTAAACTTCTGGTTTCAACTGTAAGCTCAGTTGTCCTATTTTGACTGCTATGCCAAATAGATTATGAAAAAAGCCTATTGACTTCCATGTGACTTCACATAATTAGTTTTGACCAATGCAAACAATTATTTTTTTCCAAGCAACATCGAGAGCTGTTCAAGAAAACATACAATCTGACCTGAAGTCATCTTTCAATACTGACCTACTCTATTGTTTTTAATATTTTACAAACATATTTTATTCTAAATCTTGGACTTTATTTCTTGAAACAAAAAATTACCAATAAAAAGTGGTATGTTTTGGTAAATATTTTGGTATGTTAAAAGGTGTGGTTATGATGACCAACCAACACACTAATTCACCTAAAAATAGTGTCGTAATAATGTCAGTAAAATGCAACCTACTTAAAAGTTCATAATTAAATCGAAAATGAGGCAAACAACTGCAAAAAGGTCCACTTTTAGAGAGAAAAGACCCACCTCTTTCACCAGGCTGCCTACGGGCCTGATAATGAATGCTCAAATGACACAACAAGAAAAGAGGTATTTTTATGGGAATGGTCTTTTTGTTATTATTTTAAATAATTTTTACTATTATTTTAGCTAGGTACAGACATCACCTACATGTTCAGTAGATCAGTTTGGCGTTTAAATCAACATTAATGTAAATATTATCTGTCTTGGTCTAACCCCAAACAAATAACAAAAGAAAACAGGAAAAAAATGAAATAATGTATGCGTAATCTGCCTTTTACATTCTCTTTATTACAAGATTTAAAGTGATTTTCTCACTTCTCCTTAGTCAGTTTGATTGTGTCAAACTTTGTTAAACAGATCTGCCTACTGCTGAATGGAAATTCTTGATTAAAATGAGAGAAGCCAGAGATTCATGGGAAATCTTCTGCAGAATTATTAAAGCTTAATGGAAAAATTAAGCCTGACAGAATCACACCACCCAGACACGTGTCCCCTAGGTGGCACTGACAAGTCTAGTTAAATTCAGCTCATCCTTGAACAGAAGTGACAGGCTTTACTAATAAAAACTGATTAAACAAAGATTTAAACGATTCAACATCCTAGAGTGAAAGGTTCTGATGGGCTGCACGCTGAACACATTCAGTGCCATGTGATGATGGGCAGATCAGAAGATTCAGTTTACTGCAGTGCTATAAAAATATGCCTAGTATGCTGTTGTTTTGTTCACGTTTTGTTTCCAATATGTCTGTTTCTGACAGTGTCTTTCATCATTTAAGATGGTATTTAATATGGTTTATGAGCAAAATCATACACACACACACACACACACACGCACACACATACACACACACACACACACGCACGCACACACACACACACACACGCACACACACACACACACACACACACACACACACACACACACACACAAGCACACACACGCACACACACAAGCACACACACATATATACAGTTGAAGTCAGAATTATTGGCCCCCCTGGATTATTAGCCCCCCTGTTTACTTTTTTCCTCAATTTATGTTTAACGGAGAGAAGATTTAATTAACACATTTCTGATCATAATAGTTTAAATAACTTATTTCCAATAACTGATTTATTTTATCTTTGCCATGATGACAGTAAATAATATTTGACTAGATATTTTTCAAGACACTTCTATACAGCTTAAAGTTACATTTAAAGGCTTAACTAGGTTAATTAGGTTAAGCAGGTTAGGGTAATTAGGCAAGGTATAAGTTAAGCAACTGCTTTTATTCTAGCTGAAATAAAACAAACAAGACTTTCTCCAGAAAATTGTATGTGTATATATATAATTATAATATAATTATATTATATAATTATAATATAATTATTAGCCTAATAATAATCTGGGTTAATCATTTAAGTCAAGTGAAAAAGAGTGCAAAAATAACCTGTAAATCCCTAAAATTTTAATACCTTCCTCACACTTATGGATCACTCACAGTGAGTCAAAACATTGCAGGCCTGTTCAGTACCTCAAATTTCTCACAGTCTTTCCACACAAATAATTCACACAAAAGCATCAAATAATCCATAATTTTATTCTAATTATTCTTTTTCTCTTTTTAATTTTCCATTCAAAAGTGCTCTATGGCACGTCATACTTTATCATTTAACTTAGAATTTTCACAATATTGTCTTGTAAATGTCATTTAAGATTAATTCAAATTCAATAAAGAACAATGCTTTTGGATTTGAAAACAATTTCTTTACAATACAATAAAACTTGCTAAATTGGCTCCTGTGTGAACCAATGGCTGTCAGTTTTGATCACAGACAACATTAAAGCTAACTTAAGCCTAATTTCAGGCTTGAAGACAGCCTTGTGAAATGGGCATTTCTTTTTTTCTCTAAAAGTGGACCTTTTTGCAGTTTTTTTGCTGGATAAGCTTGTCGGATGGTCAAACTTTTTGATAGAATAAAGAAATATGAAGAGGGTCCTTATTTTTAGGCTACATTACTCTAAGAAAAAAAAAAAAAAAAAAAAAACGGTGCAATGTTGTACCAAAGAAGGTAAACCCTTGTCACTGGTCCTGTCCCTTTTTATGGAACAGAATTGTACCTTAAGGAAACAAACTTGTACCAGTCCAGTTTGTACCGATAGGGACATGATGTACCATGGGAAATTCTTCATCAAAGTTTCCGACTACAGTGAGAAGACACTTACCTTAACAATGTCAAATGTGTTCCTTCAAGAACTATTTAAAGGCATTTTGCTACTGTATATCCAAAATGTGTCAGTTTTGGTTTGGAATATTAGAAGAATATGCTTTATTGGAATATTTAAAAACAAAAGCAGAGACAGGAGCAAACCCATCTCAGTCTCACCTCAGGACAAATCCAAAGTGTCTTCTTTACAATCTTTACAGTTTTTTTTCCTCCCAAGCATCTTGTTTTAACTCCGACCATTTTGGGATGTTTTCTCTTTACTGAGAGGTTAAGTATATCTTTAAGTGTTCATGTTATTTTGGGCCCTGTCCCCTGCAATGCAAACACCTGTTTTCACACCAGAGTTCTCTCTCCATAGATTAAATCTCTACTGAGTGTTTACATACATTGCCATGATTGTACATTAATTTGATGATATGTCACTCACTCTCCCGAAAGCCTCTCACAGACATAACTTCATATGTGTGTGTTTTATATACAATCATTGTTTTAAATATCAACTTATTCTCAAGCAGCTCTAAACAATAGTGACCTCACACATTCCTCAGCAGAACACCCAGTCTACACACACCACTAGTTGTCACCTTTCTCCTCAAAATACACCACCACCTGTTGCCCTTTTTCCTCAAAATACCTCTCAGATGGTTAAATAGGTTGACATGTTCATTGCACACTTATAAGCAATTAAAAAATCTTCTTCATAATCACTGTCAATTTGATTTAATTAATTTTAAAATAGAAATAGAATTATGCAAGAGTATTGTAACAAGATATTCTCAATTATTGATTAGTTTTATAGTAAAATGTCTGCATGAACACTTTGCAAATGCAAGACTTTAGCCAGCTCTCGTGTGTAGAAAGCAAACACCAAAAGTTGGGGATATCAATAATGACACTATTTATCAGACAATGCTTACCAAATGCTTATGAAAAATGCCTTAAATGTTTAGTTCACAATACTTATAGTTTTGTTTTACCAGTTGTTTTGATTCATGGAAGTTAATAATCAATGTTTATGAGTTTCTTTTCTGTATGCGTTTAAGTGATGATTTATGTTTTAATATGCAAATTATTCATAAAATTTCTTTTTCACATACTGTGAAAAGGAATTTTTTTCAGTATGTCTGATAATATTTTTTTCTTCTGGAGAAAGTCCTATTTGTTTTATTTTAGCTAGAATAAAAGCAGTTTTAATTTTTTAAAAGCCATTTTAGGGTAAAAATTATTAGCCCCTTTAGGCTATATTTATTCTCGAAATATAGTCTACAGAACAAACCATCATTATATAACATGGCTAATTACCCTAAAATAAATCAGTTATGAGAAATGAGTTATTAAAACTATCATGTTCAGAAATGTGTTGAAAAAAATCTTCTATTAAACAGAAATTAGGGAAAAATAAACAGGGGGTTAATAAATAAATAAATAAATAAATATATATATATATATATATATATATATATATATATATATATATATATATATATATATATATATATATTTAAAATATAAAAATAAATATATATATATACAGTATATATATATATATATATATATATATATATATATATATATATATATATATATATATATATATATATATATATTTTTTTTATATTTTAAATATATATATATATATATATATATATATATATATATATATATATATATATATATATATATATATATTTAAAATATAAAAATAAATATATATATATACACACACACGTGTATAAGAAGTGGGCTCGAAGTGAAAAAGGTTGAGAACCCAGGTTTACACTACTGATGATTATAAATGTGTCATAACAGTCTTATGAACACTTATCAAGATGTGTTTATAGCTTTGAACTTAGAAACGGAGTATGGGGCATCTGTACGGTGGCCAAGAGAGCTAAACGTGCTGAAATTACCAAAAAACACCAGCAAATTAAGATTCTTGATTCGTTTGAAAGCAGACGGGCTTCAAATCCTCACAACAAAACACATTCAGAAACACGCTCCATTGTCCCACAACCCAAACAATTTAATAAAACGCACTGCGTTTTCTCACAATGCAAGCAATTTACAAAAATGCGCTGCACTTTCTCACAACAAAACGGAAATGTTTCATGGGGACCCTAAAACATGACAGACGCTGCTGTGAATTGTTTATTGTGAACTGACTAGTGCTCAGTGGGAGTGTTTGCGTTGTGAGGATTTGCAACACATGTATGATGGATGAATATCTTTTCTTAATTTACTGGTGTTTTTTGTAACTGCACGTTTTCTAAAATTGCAGCACGCTAAGCTCTCTCGGCCAGCGTACATCTGCCTTCATTAATGTTGAAATATCTTAGATGCTAATTAACAAATGATTAACAAGCCACAATTTTCCCACAGAGTATCACAATTTATTAGCATTTTCGTTCGACTCTTCAAGTACACACAGTTAAAACAGAAATTACTATGTAAACTAAAGGTCAGTGTTTTACAGGCAACTGTATATAGTGCTGAGAGCATACTGAACATATCAGAAGAAGCATAAACAAGTCAGTTTTAAGGGGCAACAAATAAAAAAAAAAGAACAAGAAAATCAAACCAACAAAACACACTGTTGACTTTGTCACTATAGGAGCAGATTTCCATAAAAATGCAAGGCCACTTTTGGAATAATCCAGTTTATGACAAAATCAATCCAGCATGCACACGCACAGTTGGGCTTCAAAATAAATAAATAAATATATATATATATATTGCCATTTTCCCCCCTAGGGTTTGTCAGCAAACCCCTCAAGAAAATAAATAAATAAAACAATTATAAGCTATACACATTTTTAGCTTTTCACATCAGTGGACTAATTTAGAAATACGGCAAAAGCCTTTTGATGTCATCAGTCTAAGAGCAGCAGATCATCCGGATGGATCTCAAACGCAGAGGAGCTGGAACTGTTCGTTTCTTCATGTAGATTAACCAGCCACCACTTACACTAAACACATACGGCAGTAGAAACACTGATGGGCCAAAAAGAATTTAACCAAACAAAATAAAAGATGACACAAATACAGAATACATTCTTTCGGTGGAGTAAGACTGCATGAACCAGAGGTCTTGTGTAGCGTAAAAACACAAGTTATCTTTTATTATAATGAGGATTGTTGAGATTTATCTAGTGTACGTGGCAGTACAAGGAGCGCTTTGACACTGTAGGTCTTGAAACAGACAGTCAATAGTCAGTCAATAAAACAAAAATAAACTAGCAGGGATATTATTAAAATACAGAACCAGCGCCTGTACTTTATTGAAAATGATGAACATTCATAACGTTGAATGAAGCACCCTTTACGGTGTGTAATGCTCATGCAGGCTCTACAGAAACACATTGGTCCACTGTATATCTGTGCTAAATGAGTTCCTCTAACCGCAGGATATGGCAGGGAGCCGCTTTCAAAAAGCCATTCTGCGCGTCACAGGAACACAGTTGATTATCTGCTGGTGTTGGAGCAGACCTCATCAATTTTTCAGCTGCTAGACGGAGGTTAAAGGACAATCTGAGGCGTGCGGAAGCCGCACACGAGCAGATCCTCACCTTAACCCCTCGGGGTCTAAATGAGCTGTGTTTTGGTTTACTGTGCAGATCATACACACGTTCAGAGACATTCTACATCAGAACAACATTTTACAGCAAAGTCCTTGCATCACAATGAAAAAATAAACACACACTGAAAATCAGTTTGAACACAAATCAAGAGGAAACTAAAAAATGACTAAGCACTAATATAGTGCATATTGATCAGTCTTTTCTCATTCTCTGTTAAAAAGTCACATCGCCTTAAAGAGATAGTTCACGCCAAAATAAAAACTGGGTCATCAGCGCTGTTCCAAACCTGTTTGACTTTCGGAATCACTGTGAAACTGGGAAAACATCTTGCAAATTGGGAATTCCTTTCAGAACTACATGGATTTTGTCCTTTGTTAAAGGGGTAGTTCACCCAAAAAATTAACAATCTATCACCATTTACTCACCCATCTCTTGTCACATCTTACTTTTTTTAAACCCTTTTTTATAAGAGAGTAACACAAAATCAAAGATATATCAGAAAAAGTCAATAAAGTTACAGATGGGTACAGAAAAGATTAGGGAGAAAAAGAAAAAGGAAAAGACATTTGTAGTGTTATTTTAAAACAATATATAGTGTTGAAGGTAAAATATATATATATATATATATATATATATATATATATATATATATATATATATATATAATAAATGAATGAATGAATGAATGAATGAATGAATGAATGAATGAGTGAATGAATGAATGAATTAGTTAATTAAGGGGTGAGGGGGGCTGTTTACTAAATCTTTGTTTAAAGCAGGGGTGTCCACACTCAGTCCTGGAGGACCGGTGTCCAGCAAAGTTTAGTCCCAACCACAATCAGACACACCTGGCTAATCAAGCTCATACTAGGCTTTCTAGAAACATCCATGCAGGTGTTTTGAGGCAAGTTGAAGCTAAAATCTTCAGGACACCCCTCCCTCCAGGACACCCCTGGTTAAAAGTGAGTTATGGATAATTCTTAGAATTGGATTCCATCTTGCTTCAATTCAATTCAATTCAATTCAATTTAATTTAATTTAATTTAATTTAATTTAATTTAATTTAATTTAATTTAATTTAATTTAATTTAATTTAATTTATTTTAATTTAATTCAATTCAATTCAATTCAATTCAATTCACCATTTAAGCCACAATTATCATTGTTTTAAAGCAACTCTGCAAAAGCTGCAGGGAAACCTGTAGCCATTGACTTCCAGAGTATTTATTTTTCCAAATGTAGATGTAAATGGTTACAGGTTTTCAGGCATCTTCAAAATATCTTCTCATGAGTTCAATATAAAATAAACTCATAAAGGTTCACAACCACTGGAGGGTTAATAAATAGTGAGCAAAGTTTCATTTTTTGGTGAACTAACCCTTAGTCATACATTAGCAACATTTCCACTGTCCTACCTAAAGCGAGCATGCCAGTGTGTCCTGGGCCAGTCACAATTCAACTTCTCGGGCCTAATCGGGCCTTGTCTGGGGTTCCTCTGGACTAACAGCTGTCCTTGATTGCCTTGACCTTAAGCAGGCTAGATGGGACTTTGTGGCAGAGGTGGAGTTTGCCTAAATTAGGTAAAGAGGGTCATTTTGCTAGGTGTTAGACAGATTAAGTACACCCTTAAAAAATACACACAATTTTTACTAGTTCAGGAAATGTTAAAAAAGGTTTAGGCACAGTATAAAGCCATTAAGATTCAGAACGGTCAGATTTTTCCCCTCTGGTTTGATATTATGGAAAGAGTGTTGGGTCATCATCCCTATATTAGTGGAAAGACTACATGATGTCAACTAATGGTACACTTGGTGAGTAAACAAAAATAATGAGTGAAATACATTAGAGTAGGAGTTGGCATTTCTGTTTGGAGTTTGCATGTTCTCCCTGCGTTCACGTGGGTTTCTCCCGGGTGCTCTGGTTTCCTCTACAGTCCTATAACATGTGATACAGGTGAATTGGGTAGGCTAAAATGTCCAAAGTGTATGAGTGTGGATGAGTGTGTGTGAATGGTTCCCAGAGATGGGATGTGGCTGGAAGGGCAACCGCTGCGTAAAAACATGCTGGATAAGTTGGTGGTTCATTCTGCTGTGGCCCCAGATTAATAAAAGGACTAAGCCGAAAAGAAAATGAATGAAGAATAAAAACCCAAATTATGCTCTTATTCAACCGGTAATTTGAAGTGTGGACTGTTGAACACTTCATGCACGCAACAACTTTTCATGCACTCAACATTTGGGACGGAGCTAAAGTAGAAACGTCCAGGTAGGTGTGTTGAGGCAAGTAGGAGCCAAAATCTACAGGACACTACAACCAAGTTTTGGCAGTGGGAACATCATGCATTAGTCTATATATATATATATATATATATATATATAGATAGATAGATAGTACTGTAACATGTCATTTATTAATTTCATTTGTTTCCATCTTGATTGTTTCGTGATGGTGCTCTTTACCTACTGTGTGATTTGATTTTCTTCTTCCCGGGCGGGCTGTGTGAAGTTTGATTCAGGGGACATACTTAGGGTAAGCTTTGTGCTGTGATCTATAGACCCTAAAGATTAAACATGACATGATTTTGCTGCTAAAGTTCTGAGGCTATTGGTCCTGGATGGCCAGATGAAAGCCCTGGTGGACACTGGCCTAACAGTGGAAAAGCGCCTAAAAATTTCCAGACTTCATTGGAAATCTTGTTAATGAACAAACAGCTCTTGTGAATCAACTCAGCTTTAATTGAATTGATTGGTTCTGTTCACAGCTTAGTGTTCATTATCCTACATTATCCTGGAACAACATGAGGCTGAGTACACAGGTCTTTCATTTTGGGGTGAACTAGGCTTTTAATGCGACTGATACAATAGAGTCAGCACAACTTCACTTGTGTTTTTTTTTCTCTCTTTTTTTCTGATGTAAGAAAAATCACGGCAAGAAAATGTCAAAGTCCTCCATCTGGTCCGTGGAATGTCAGCCACCTTCTTTTAAATGTCACAATTTTCACGACGGCCACTGATCCAAAACCTTTGTCCTTGCAGTCTTGCACACATGTTTTGTGTACGCTGCAAATTTCATCTTCTTTAATGCCTGTTACTCCTTGTCTTTTATTTTATTTTTTGAGAATCCAAAGGGTGCCTCGGAGAGATGAACATTTGAAAATGTTGCACGTAGTCCAGCTTGTGCTTTGAATGTACAGTCAGAGAGAGAGATAGAGAGAGAGTGAGAGAGAGAGAGCATGATCACATGTCCACATCGCCATCATAGGCCAGAGTCAAGGGCTTCTGTGGTGGAGATGCACTTTTACTCTGTTTGGATGGTTTGCTGTCGTAAAGAGGAAGAGAAAGGGAAGATCAATGAAAATCATGAAAAGAGAAATAATATTTTCTTTGATCTTTTGAAAGGTCATTGTACTATAAAAAAAAGAAACTGTTATAATCTCTGGCATTGTCTGCACTTGATACAGTGTGCTTAAGCTACTGCCGACAACAGGGTAAAAGGACGAGTGCAGACTAAAGCAAAGGTTCTTTATTGGCTTTGATGGTTCCACGAAGAAGCTTTAACATCTACATTTCACAGAAGCTTCTTTAAAGTGAAAAACATTTATTTAAATACTTGCAATGTTCTTCGCTCTGACAAAGAAATGGTTTGAGGACCATTAGACAGTTCACCAAACTGGTTTGTGTTTCTCTTTTCTGTAGAACTCAAGGTTGATATACGGACAAGGTTGGACAAAAGCAGCCATTGACTTCTTCAGAATATTATGTTTTGTGTTCAACAGAAGGAAGGAATTGCTAAAAGTTTAAAACCACTTTTGTGTGAGTAAATGCTGAGGACATTTTCATATTTGAGTGAACTATTGCTGTAAATCAGGGGTGCCCAAACATTTGCTTATGAAGGGCCAAAAACCAAACTTGATTAAGAGTGGTGGGCCGAAGGTAAATATACAGCTGCAATGTTCATTTCCTAATATATTAATATATATATATATATATATATATATATATATATATATATATATATATATATATATATATATATATATATATATATATATATATATACAAAAAATACTTTAATCATATTAATAACTTTTTTAAAAAAATTTTTATAATGGACATCTTACAATAAAAGTAAAACAAACACAGTTATCACACAATAGTGATCAATGCTGAATACACAAGTCAAGCTACACCACCTTGTGCATTAAAACATTATCACTCCAACCTTCCCATCATTCCAAATCTCTATTCAGATGGGATGGCAGGCCATATCAAAGGTTACCATGGGCCAACTTTTTTTATTTTGTGCATCTTTGCTTTAAATGTTTTTTGGGTAGCAAAAAGAGTTCTTTGAGTAATGAACTTCTTCACATTACAAAACGATTTAGTCATCAAGAAAGGTTTCTTTTTTTAAAGACATCTTCGATTATTATATTGAATGATATTTGTTCCATAACATTGTCTGTATAGGTTTTACAGTGCAAATGTTAACAATATCATAACTATATGCATATTAACGTTTTAAATGGATTATTATTATTATTATTATAACCTTTATTTTATCAGGAAAGACACATTGAGATTAAGAATCTCTTTTACAAGAGTGTCCTGGCCAAGATTAGGCAGTACAGTACATGTCACATGGGTCTAACCAACACAATCTCATGCCAATTCGTAACTTTTTGATTTAGTGGCTCATTTGTAAAATTTTGCATGATTTGCCCATCCCCCCAATGACGGTTGGGTTTAGAGGTGGGGTTAGGTGCCACGCCTCCTTTTTTAAATCTTACAATATCGTATAACGGAACTCTAAACTTAAAAATTAGCCACTAAACTGACAAAACTTAAAATACTTGCGTTTAGTTAACATAAATCACACATTGACAAACAAAATATTCAAAACATCTACAAGCCTGTGTTTCAATTTCTAAATCATTTTTACTCTTTTAAAAAGCATTTAGTGAAATCAATTCTTCAAATTGCAACTTTCTTTGTAGATTATTCCATGCAAAACGTGCTGCGTATTTAATAGCCCCCCCCCCCCCCCCCCATCTCAGTCTGCACTTTAGGAACAGACAGTAAATAAATATCCTGAGATCGAAGCCCATAGATAAGGACTGTTTTTTTTTTTTTTTTGTAATTCTGGAGATATGATGGGAGTAAACCCAATATAAATTTGCTTCTAAACATGAAACCCAATATGTACATGTTTTGAAAACACCCATTTATTTGCGGCAGTGGTGTGCATTGATACAGTACTTACTGCTATGCAGTCATGTCAGTCACTCATAACTTGAACTTCAACTTAATCCTGATATAACAATTAAGCTCATTGTTTAAACAATGTTTCGAGCTTCTCAAAATCTATTATTAGAGTTCCACCAGCTGCCAGTGCTGCTGTCTTTAATTGTACTACAACTTATGACCACAAGATGGCAGCAACAAGTAAACACAGGTGCATCTCACTGCATCTATATGAAATCATCCAAAAGTTCATTTATTTCAGTAATATAATTCAAAAATTTCAACTCATTAAATAAATTCTTTACACAATCTGATATTTCAAGTGTTTCTTTCTTTTCATGTGGTTAATTATAGCTTACCGCTAACGAAAACCCAATATTCAGTATCTCAGAAAATTTGAATCAGGTATTAGTGCTTTTGGCAGTGTGGGCAGTTGCCAAGTCTTGCTGGAAAATGCAATCAGCTTCCCCATAAAGCTGCTCAGCAGAGGGAAACACGAGACAACGTCAGTGGTGTCTTACCTGGGTTAAGTACAAAATGCACTGGGATGTTGGTCAGTGACACAGAGTCCTATTTTCAGATGAAAGAAAATGTTGCATTTCAGTTGGATATAAAGGTTTGGTTGAAGTTAGCAGGTGCATCATCAGGCTCAGTGTCAGCACAGCCATCTACCTGAATGTTTTAGAGCACTTCATGCTAACCAGTTTTACGAAGATGCTGATTTAAATTTCCAGCAGTACTTGACACCTGCTCACACTGCCAAAAATACTAACACTTGGTTCACATTTTCTGAAATACTGAATTTTGGGTTTTCATTATTGGCAAGCTAATTGTGAACCATGGTATGCCTGTTTTTATTGACCAGCAAATTTGCCCATCATAAAACTCAGAGAGAATCTGTAGGGTGTTGTGAAACACAGAATATTGAAGGCCACTACCCACATAGCAAAATTTCTCTGGCCCAGCTCTGGCCCACACAATCAGGTTTTGCTTGGCCCACATGCCGCAGTGAATTACGGTACATGACTGGACCAAATCTGGCTTCCAGACAAGGGCCAAACACTAACCATATCTGGGCCAAGTCTCAGCCAAGTTAATAACTCATAACTGGGCCTGAACTGGGCCAGATAGGTTGGTGTGTCACGATTGCAATGAAATTGATAAACCCATGGAGTGATGCGCTTTAGGCACACTATGGGCACGCTTTTTCTCAAAGTGACCTGATTGGTAGAATTTTTTTTCTTTACTCAAAAATGATTTTAGTGTATTTTAAATGTGGGTCAAGACTGGCCAAACTTACATGGCCCACTTATCAAATTTTTAAATCTGGGCCAAATACTACGTTTTTCATCTGGCCCAAATCTTGTGTGCCGCCTTACACTGCAAAAAATGCTTTTCTTGCTTAGATTTTTTGTCTTGTTTCTAGTCTAAATATCTAAAAATTCCTAAATCAAGAAGAATTTTCTAGACAAGCAAAACACATTATCTCGTTTTGAGAAATAATATGCCAATATTAAGTGAGTTTTTCCTTAAAATAAGCAAAATAATCTGCCAATGGGGTAAGCAAAATGATCTTACATCAAAAGAAAAAACAAGATTATTTTGCTTACCCCATTGGCAGATTATTTTGCTTATTTAAAGGTAAAACTCACTTAATATTGGCATATTATTTCTCAAAACGAGACAATGTGTTTTGCTTGTCTAGGAAATTCTTCTTGATTTAGCAATTTTTAGATATTTAGACTAGAAACAAGACAAAAAATCTAAGCAAGAAAAGCATTTTTTGCAGTGTAAAGACGGTGCCACCTCTGCCAAACCCGGGCCATGTTTGGCCCACATGCTGTATGCCAGTGCCGGATGAATGCCTGCTGTGCCAGCTTTATGCCAAATCTGGGCCAGAATTCTTTGCTACTAGGGTAGCTTCATAATACTTCAGCAGTGCCACAGACTAATCGACTCACTTAAGTAATTCATGCAAAGGGAGCCCTGAACCAGGTATTGAGTGCTGTACAGTATGTTCTTACTTTTCTGTACTCCAACATTTTATTTTTTATTTCTTAAGTAATATTTATAGTCTTAAGTAATATGCACATTTTCTGAGATCCCAAATCCTGGCTTTTCATTAGCTGTAAGCCATAATCATCACAATTAAAAGAAACAAACACTATACATATATCAGGCTGTGTGAAATGTTTCTATTTAATATATGAGCTTTACTTTGTGAATTGAATTACTGAAATAAATCAACCTTTTGATGATACTCTAATTTACTGAGATGCACCTGTGTCTAAAAGTCAATCTGTGAAGTGACTAAACGACTAATGGCTGCTTTCAAACAGGTACTCTCCTTCTAATAACTGACAAGTGTGTTAAAAATGGACAACATACATACCAAAACAGAAAGGCCACAGCAATTGTGAATAATATGACAATGAATCCTCCAGCTGTTAACCCGTAGACCCACAGCTTTATTCTTCCATCTGCGTAATCAGAAGACAAGGGTGTGACCAACAATGAAATGTACAACAAGAACATTTCTATTCCGTGCTGATTCCTCAGAAACAGATGGCACATTCATGCTGATGCCATTGAACCTGAGGAAAGTGTTTCACCATCTTCCAGAGGTAAAGATGAGGTGTGTGTCACAGAGGCATTACGATGCTATATAACTGATATGACAAGGTCTTAGAACAGCTCTCAGATAAAAGACTAAAGACATCAGTGGTGAGCTTCTCAGACCTGGATCCTCTGAGACGCACACAATAGATGATGCAAAACCAACTCTTAGGAACAGAAGATTCTGCTAAGCTTTGTAACACTTTATAATAATTTTTATTCAGCCAGAGAAACTCATCGTTGGATAGAGAAATGGTGTAAGGCCCTTACAAACCCTTACAAAGTTTCATTTTACTGTACTTGAATGGTATACTTTAACATGGGAGAGGCAATGAAACATTATGAACAATACCTATACACTTTTGATTCAGTTCACCTTCTTCATTTTAACTGTTTAATCCAATATCATCAAATATCTCAGAATTTATGATTCATAGTTGTATCTATGTAAAAAACTTTCTTTTACAGCTTAAAAATACATGTTTTTATTAGCATATTATACAGTAGTCAACCTTGGAAATGGACCATAATGCATTTAAAAATTGTCCAGTTTGAGGACACATTTAAAAAAGCTGATAATAATCCACTTAACAGAAGTTAACTACTGTATATAATGTGTATTGACAATGGCATTTTCCTCAAACCCATTCTGAATAATTCCAGTAAAACCAATAAAACTAGATATTTTCAAGCAGTCTCATTAGTTTTCAATAAATAACCCCATAGGGCGAGGCAGTGGCGCAGTAGGTAGTGCTGTCGCCTCACAGCAAGAAGGTCGCTGGTTCGAACCTCGGCTCAGTTGGCGTTTCTGTGTGGAGTTTGCATGTTCTCCCTGCCTTCGCGTGGGTTTCCTCCGGGTGCTCCGGTTTCCCCCACAGTCCAAAGACATGCGGTACAGGAAAATTGGGTAGGCTAAATTGTCCGTAGTGTATGAGTATGAGTGTGTGTGTGGATGTTTCCCAGAAATGGGTTGTGGCTGGAAGGGCATCCGCTGCGTAAAAACTTGAAGGGACTAAGCTGACAAGAAAATGAATAAATGAAATAACCCATAAAATAATAAATAGCAGTTAGTTTAATTGTAAAAAAGTCTCATTACATATTTAAATGTAATATTTCATAATCATACAGCTTTTACTGGACTATGATCAAATAAATGCAGTCTTGGTGACCATAAGAAACCAACTACAAACATTAATATTTCATTGCTGAAAATTGTACATTAAATAGAAGTTATAAACTATATTATAATAAAAACAATAAATGTTATACAAGCTTTATATTCATTCATTCATTTTCTTTTTGGCTTAAAGATGATTTATACTTCTGAGTCAAGCGCATGTGTATGCTCCTGCGCAGCCTGCAGGCGGTCGCATAGCCCTCGCTGTGGCCGCCGCTGACGCGCACCTCTCCAAAAATGTAACTACACGTCACAACGATGCATAGCACAAGCTCTGTTATTGGTCAGCTTGGTATCACTAATGAGTGTGAGAAGGACCGAGAGCCGTGCGAGCCCATTGGAGCGAGTATCTACAAGTGTCGAGTCTCGTGAACGAGCTCCAGATGGAACGATTTGTTTCGTGTTTACCTTAAAATCAAAGTTGTTGTACGTCTGCAAGTTCCCGCTTCAGAATTAGTGAGTTTGAGCCACTTGTACATTAGGGTGGTGTTTGAAAAAACAAAACACCCACAAAGAAAGTCAACACAGAGGAACATAAAAACCTGCTGCCAGCTAGCGTCAGTGGCTCAGTGGTTAGCACTGTTGCCTAACAGCAAGAAGGTTGCTGATTCGAGTCCTGGCTAGAGATGCGCGGATGGCGGTTACAGCCGCGGAATCCCGGGCGGATGACGTGACGAAAAATAAAATTTTAATTAAATTCGGGCGGGTGGTGGGCGGTTGTACTGTTTTTGTACACATAGCTGGCGCACCAACGAAAAAGCCTAGGACTGACTTCACAGAATGAGAGGAGGAATCGGATACACTAATTCTGGATGAAGTACAGAAGTATTCCTTTACAAACTTCTGTATAGACGGATCAGCAGAGGAAAATCTACTTTCCTTTTAGGAGAAACAAGGCCAGTCATTCCCACGACTACAGCTCCTTGCCAAGAGAATTCTATGCATTCCAGCAACAAGTGCTGCGAGCGAGCGCTCCTTCAGTGCAGCAGGGCGCATTGAGGCCAGGCGCTCTCGTCTGAATGTTGAAATGTTGTGTCAAAATGCGTTTTCTATTAGGCTACAATAATAGTAAAAAAAATTGTACAGTACAGTGCGTTTAATTTAGGCTATTTATTTATTTTTGTCCCTGTGCGCCAATTGGACACGGAGTTCACTGCTGATATTCTGAGAGCTTTATAGGGGTGCTTCTCATTTCTTATTTGTGTATCCTCAATTCCTTTCCTTGCTTTCTTTCCTCGTCTTTCCACCCCTATAGGATGCGAGGGAAGGACGCAAGGAAAAGACTCAAGGACCGAGGAATTGAATCAAGTTAAACGACACGTCCTCGTATTGTTTAGCGTCACTTCAAAGCGTCAATTAATGCTGGATTTGACTTGCACGTTTGGATTAACTGCATGTCATTAAAGTCATTCTCTATTTTCTAATAATCAATAAAGAAACATTCATTTAATAATAAAAAGGAATAAGCCATTCAAATAAAGAGATCAGTCAGCAGATGGCGGGCGGGTGCGGTTTTAAAATTTGGTCGAAAATGTTAGTGTGGATGGATGGCGGACGGATGATGAGTTTTGTGATGCGGTTGCGGATGAAATAATAGCCCATCCGCGCATCTCTAGTCCTGGCTGGGTCAGCTGGCATTTATGTGACGAGTATGCACGTATTGTATGACTGTGTATGGGTGTTTCCCAGTACTGGGTTGCAGCTGGAAGTGTATCCGCTGCATAAAACATATGCTGGAATAATTGCCAGTTCATTCCGATGTGGCGACCTCTGAAATTGAGACTAAGCTAAAGGAAAACGAATGAATGAATGAATATTAATTGGTAGGATTTCAACCATACATTTTCAGTGTGATTTGCTCATCTGCGGTAGGTTTAGGGGGCTTTGGGATGGCTTCCTTTAAACAAAAAGTATGAATTCATACGATTTAACCACTTTTCTGACAATAATAGTTATGCTTCCTCATAAGATCCATCTGGTAATTTTTAGAATTTTGTCCCTCTATCTGGATCCTGAATCTCACACCTCCAGGTAACCTGACGGCACACAGTAGTCGAAGCACAGGCTGCTAAATTCACTTCTAATCAGAAATGGCCTCTAGCCAGCAATAAAGCAACTCTGTCTGTCAAGTTATGGGCAATACAAATCACGCCGTTATGAGACTCTGTCCAATGCAGCTTTTCTCATAGCTCCAATAGGGCATAAACAGTGAGGCATTAAACAGAGTCCTACATCAGCCAGTATCTGGAGTCTCATAAAGGCGTCCAGTGATTCTGCTATAACTCAAAGACACACTCTTTCTGCAAACTTCTCATCTGCATTTCAAATACCTGGGCCGAGAGGCTGCAGGGACCACTCGCCGAAGAAGTCCTGGATTTGAGTCGTGCCTGGTCTTAATCTTCCTGAGCTGGTCTTCACATCGGCCTTCTTGTTGTCGGTGCCTGGGGTTTTGGTGCAGTAGTCCAAAAAGCCATGTGTGGTCATCACTTCAGTATAGCCTCTCTCACAGCCACACACACCACTCTGAAAAACACAGGGGATGCAGCTTATATTCTTTTCCATCCACCTTTTCCTGTATGCGGCTACTGGTCACTAACTTCACATTTGGGAAACTTCCATTCAAATGAACTAAAACAAGTCATTTCAAATAGTAAGTTTGTGCTACAAAATAATTCACAATCACTGGGAAAATTGGGTCAGGTTTTGAGCACTATTTTCTTTTCTTTATTAAAAAGAAGCTTGTAACTTTTTATTATGTTAGTGTCATAAGCATGTCTACTTTCCAACAGATTATTTTCTCTTTGTATGTCCTACATTGCAATAAGTAAAGTTTATTTATAAACTAATTTCGAGAGGATATCATGCTTATGATTGACCATGGCTGGACCTGCATTAGCTAACACATGATTATCTAATCAGACGATTGCTAAGTCACTATAAAAAGCACTAGTCTTCATACTACAATTAACTTAGTCTTGAAGAACCTCTCCTTCCTCCCCTATTCTTTAACCTTCTTCCTAAATTGGGCAGCACATCAGCTCAGTGGTTAGCATTGTTCCCTCACAGCAAGAAAGTCACCGGTTCTAACCCTTACTAGGCCGTTAGGTCGATATTTCTGTGTGGTTACATGTTCTCCCTGGGCTTGTGTGGGTTTCCCCTGGGTACTCTAGTTTCTTCCCAACGTTCAAAAGACATGTGTCATAAGTAATAAGTAAATTGACTAAAGCAATTTGGCATCATAGTCAAGTTCCTAGCCAACTGTATTTTTCCCTCATGAAGCAATTAGTCATTAGCCACAAATAAGCAGGGGAGTTCTCAAGATCTACCTTAGCGCCATCTCCTCCTTCGCCCTGCAAACAGGAGGGAGCCCAGGGTTCGAGGATCTTTTGAGCTCAGGACTCTGTCCCAGGACAGCATGCCAAAAACACTTTATAATCAATCATCGGCTAAGTGTGAACTCTTGAATACATGTTTATAAAATCACTGTGAAAAGACTACAGGGTTATTTGTTGTCTGCTAAAAGTGATTATTTTAGTCACAATTAACAATGTACAAGTTTCTTTTTACTATTACATTTCTGAACTAAGAGATGAATAATACCCCCACATTGTACTCAGTTACAAAAAAGTGATTCTTTACAGCTTCCAAGCCTACCATAATTTATGCAAACACCACGGGTGCAGGAAAAACATGGATTTTCTAAAATTATTTTTTGTTTCACTTTAATTGAACAGTCTGTAGAGTAGGTCAGACCTATATTCCACTTTGTCGTGTAAGTTTATATACCTTGCATGTGGCAAACAAAATCTTGAATCTTGAAACAGTACACAAGAAACACTAATGTGAAAGAAGACTCCAGCTTCAGTGCAACTTAAGATCAAACGGCATCTCTTGAGGCATGACGATGATTGGTATAAAAAGCTGTTTCAATTCGTTCCTACTTTTTATTCAGCAGCAAAAAAATTTAAATAAAATAAAATAATAAACAAATAATAAATAAAAGTGTGGGTTGCAGTGAAGCAACCCAGCAAATAGTTTTGTGACCTGAACGTAGACATTGTGGCTAAAACAAGGCTAAACTTGGGCTGTCAGCGAAAACCTAAAAGATGTTCAAGAGTAGCTCAAAACTAGACTAGTCGTCAAATAGATTAGACAGACTTTATATGTGTTGTCATTCATTTCTGTTTATTTGATGACTTGTCTAGTTTTGACCTATTCTTAGACGTCTATTAGATTGTCACAGACAGCCTAAATTTAGCCTTGTTTTAGCCAAGACAACAATGTTTAGACATCTATTAGACTTAATAAAAAATAAATAAATAAATGCATGCTGGGAATTATGAATGGAGGCTGTAAATAAAAGTTTAATACTCACTGTTGTAAAGGAATAATTTATTTAAATCTATTTCCTGATTATATAATCAACTCCAGACTATCTAAGATGTACAGTTGAAGTCAGAATTATTAGCCCCCTGAAAGTTTATTTTTTCCCCAATTTTTGTTTAATGGAGAGAAAAATTTTTCCAACACATTTCTAAACATAAAAGTTTTATTAACTCATTTCTAATAACTGATTTATTTTATCTTTGCCATGATGACAGTAAATAATATTTTATTAGATAATTTTCAAGACACTTCTATACAGCTTAAAGTGACATTTAAAATCTTAACTAGGTTAATTAGGCAGGTTAGGGTTAGGGTAATTGGGCAAGTTATTGTATAATAATGGTTTGTTCTGTAAACTATTGAAAAATATATAGCTTAAAGGGGCTAATAATTTTGACCCTAAAATGGCTTTTTAAAAACTAAAAACTGCTTTAATTCTAGTCAAAATAAAACAAGTAAGTTTTTTGCCAGAAGAAAAAATATTATCAGACATACTGGGAAAATTTCCTTGCACTGTTAAACATTGATTGATTGCTTGCTTGATTGATTGATTGATTGTTTGATTGATTGTTTGATTGTTTTATTGATTGATTGATTGATTAATTGATTCATTCATTGATTCATTTATTCATTCATTCATTAGTTTATTCATTAATTCATTTTCTTTTCGGCTTAGTCCCTTTATTAATCTGGGGTCGCCACAGTGGAATGAAGTGCCAACTTGTCCAGCATATGTTTTACACAGTGGATGCCCTTCCAGCTGCAACCCATCTCTGGGATGTCTGTTAAAAATCATTTGGGAAATTTAACATAATTTTAAAAAGAAACAAAAATTTGAAGGGGGCTAATAATCCTGACTTGTACATACGACTTTCAAACAAAAAGGTATTATACTGTGTTTGTAGATAGAATAAATTAAAATATTAGTTGTAGTAAAATGGCCGACCCTTTTTTATTTACAATTGAAGACCTTTAGTTATCGGCTGAGGTTTGCGGATAACCTTGAAATGACCGAAATATGAATTTTGAAGCATGCTTTTTTCTTTGACATTAATGAAATATTTTTGAGAAATACAAAAAGATGATCAATATTATATTTAAGAAAAAAGTCTTAATGCATGTACAGTATTTGCATGTAGTTGCATTCAGTGCACTGCAAGTGGCAGTCAGTGTACAGCTTTAACAGCTTTCATCCACTGTTCATTTTGCAGATTTTACATATGGATGAAATTATTCCTTTCATCATTACATTAATAGCACTAACTAACGATCATATGACGGAATATATTCTAGTTTTGTCCTGCTCTTTACAGTGCACTGTGCTGCAACATGCAGATAGACATGGTACACACTGAGGATGTGATGTGTTTCCTTTGATTACCTGCTTGCAGTGGGAGAAGGGTTTAGTGCAGGGAGGGTGACAGTGGCGCACAGTGGTTGGCCGGTTCTGTGGAAAGCAGCCCCCTTCCAACAAGAAACAACAGAGGTAATTATTGCGATTTCCCTATTGATAGCCAGATGAAAGTGCTGTCACACCTGATTAATGACTTAAAGAACCCATCACAGCTTCTGATCAATCAGAGAAGATTGTAATTTTGGAATAGAAAATTACATGTCAAAACATCAGGGACTAATACTTGGGGTTCGGTCTTTTCTCAACCAGAAGAGATTACCTCTCACAGCTTATATTTGCCTGAGACCATTCCATACTCAGATAAGATCACCTTCCTCTGTTATTTACAGCACTTTGAGCAAACTGAAAGCCTTCATTCCCGTTCTAAACGTTCAAGTGAAAGCTTGCCATCTGGAGAGTTCATTTCGCCACAATCAAACCATGCTTTATAACATTCGCTTCCAGACAAGGGCTAGTTTATTGACGACGTCTGTTGAAATGGAGGGAGAGAATGGGGAAAATGTTGATTGTGCTATTAAACTGTCCAACACAAGGTCTGCCACATTCACACTACACATTTTCAGCTTAACGCTTCTGGGGTTAGGGTTAAAGAGTTATTCACACAAAAATGAAAATCATGTCATTATTTACTATGCTTCATGTCAATCAGCACGCTTTAACTTTCACACTTGAGTACAAGAGGAGAATGTATCTTACAGGGATCTACAGATCAAAAGAGCATTTGTTTTTAATGTTTTTAATTTTTACATTTTTTTTTTTTGGGGGGGGGGGGGGGAGATAAGCAAAGAAAATTAGACAAACTATATCAAAATTAGGCAAAATAATATTTCAAAAATTTGAAAGGACAAGAGTAGATTTTTTTTTTCTCTTTAAAAGTCCAAACACATAACCAAACATGTTACAAATTAACTTAACAGCATTTCCCAGGCCAAATGTAAAAAATTAAAGGTAACACTTTATTTTGATCGATCTTTTGAGTATTAGTGGACAGTCTGCTTAATATCTGCTGATACTGCTCCTTCAACAGGACATTTGATTAAAAGTTGCAGTGACTTTATATACATATTTTTGTTGTGTTTTTTGCAGATAATATACAAACATATAAATGTATATAAAAAATAGAAGTCCTATCAGCAAGAGATGACATCAAATATATAGCAACAACAAAAACAAGAGAACTGCATAAGTATTACATCAAACCAAAACTCTTCTACCCTGTTCTAAACACCATCCCTCCCATCTCCCACCCCTCCCTGTTTCCTGAGGCCTTCAATAGGTACGCAAAGATGAATCAAGACACAGAAAAAATAAACCAATTGAAAAACGATAAATAAATAGATAAATAAATAGATAAATAAATAAACAAGCATTTAAATAAATAAATAAATAAATAAATATTATTTATTTACAAAGGTATATGGTTAAATATAGAAGGAAGTATAAAGTGAATATTAAAGTCTCTCTTTCTGCCTTTTGAAATTGATGACAACAGGTCCTGAGATGTTAAGGTTCTCAATGACAGACAGTATGGGATTCCATGTTTTGTTAGAGTTCAGTGATCATTTAAAACAATGTCTCAGATTCTCATGATAGATGTAATGTATAACCTCCCTAATCCAGTGTTCTGATGATGGAGGGGACACATGTTTCCATTTTAAAGAGAACTGCGTGCGTGGCAATGACACAGCGTGTTGATGTTTGTCTAGTTGGGGTTGGAAGATAACCTAAAGCTGCAGTGACTCTTAAGGCAAATGCCTTGTGCAGATCCAATATACTGATGCACATCTGTTTTTCTCAGCTTATGTACATTTTCTTAAGACATAGCATTTGTTCTGATGCTCACTCAGATTGTTTTTTATTTAGTTTTGAATGTATTGGTCTACTTAAGAAAAAGCTTAAATGAAGATGAGTGATTTAAATGATTTATAACACTTGCGAACTTCATGATGATGCTGTAATAGTTCAATTGTTCAATAAATGGGGTGTGGTGCATCATAAACTACTTTGATCTGTTAAGACCACGTCATTCTGCACCAATGCAGACACTTTATCGGGGTTTGTTGGATCATCATGTTCCCCTGGTGGTGTATTTTAAAGCCTATTGAATCTGTGTTTGTAAGGCCATAGGATGTCTGAGAAATTACGTGCTGTTCTCTGGTGATTGCCCATGTTTATTTACATCTATCAGGGTAGTGTGAACTGGCCATTACACCTGTTGTTTTTGTCTAGATTGCATGGATCATAACTTTTCTAGTTTGCCTCTGTTTTTAGCCTTTCATTATGCTTGCCGTTGGTCATTTGTTTGCTACTGTCACTAATAAAACAGAATATGAATTCCAATTATGATGAGTCTTTGTGACACAAGTATAGGCTCACTTCAAGATGTGAACAACTGAGAGAATTCAGACTCTGAGTGTGCCAGAAGAGCTGCTGCTTTTGTGTAGTTTGTGGCTACTCCTTGGAAAATGAATGGATGGAAGATTCAGCTGCAGGCAACATTTTTTTGGTGAGACACGGGGAATAAATTATGTGTGACCCTCACACTGCATTATGGGTCATTTATAGCTATTGACTGTACAACGGTTGTACATTCATTAGTTCATTGTGAGGGGCATTGAGCACTCGATTGCCCATTATGTTTTCAGACCACTACAAATGGCTGTCCTTTAAAGAATGCCCTAGTATCTTTTCGTTTCCATTCAACAAGCGTTCACAGCAGCTGTCAATAATCCAACTACACTAAAATACAGTGAAATGGTTGGTATGAATTAATTTTAAGTCTTAGAAATCATATAAAGCTTTGTGTGAGAAACTGTTGACATCTTTTCATTCAAGTACTTTTCATATTTAGAAAACGTCTTATACTCATGAAAACTCCATTTATTTAATCAAAATCTACAGCGTTAACCAGGTTAATTAAGTTAACTAGGCGAGCTATGACAATTAGGCAATTCATTGTATAATGATGGTTTGTTCTGTAGACTATCAGAAATAAATATAGCTTAAAGGGGCTAATAATCTTGACATTAAAATGTTTTTTTTTTAACTGTTATTTTCTAGCCAAAATAAAACAAACAAGACTTTCTCCAGGAGAAAAACTGTTATCAGGCATACTTTGAAAATTTTCTTGCTCTGTTAAACATCATTTGGGAAAAATAAAAAAAAATAAAAGAAAACTCAAAAATGTGAGGCAGCAATATTTTTTTCAGTCTAGTAAAATATTGTGAAATATTATTAGAATAATAACAAACTGTTTTCTATTTAAATGCATTCTATGTCATTTATTCCTGTAATAGAAATAATAATTTTAATCATCATTATCCTTTAATCCTTCAGAAACCATTATCATATGCTGATTTATTACTTAAGAAACATTTCTATTAATATTTATGTTGAAATCAGAAATATTTTGTCAGGTTGAATGTTATGAGAAAGTTTTCCATCCAAGAAAACCATTTATTATACTTTATCTATGTTATTAATGGCAGTTTTGTTAAACTGAATGTATCCTAAGTAAATAATGTACTCATAAAACTCATTTCTTACAAAAAAAAAAAAAAAAAAGGTAGAGCTGTAGCAGATTAGGTTAACACTTTATTTTGATGGTCCATTTGAGTATTAGTAGATTGTCTGCTTAATATCTGCTGATACTGCTCCTTTAACAGATGTTT
Organism: Danio rerio; assembly: GCF_052040795.2. Lineage (NCBI taxonomy): Eukaryota > Metazoa > Chordata > Actinopteri > Cypriniformes > Danionidae > Danio > Danio rerio. The sequence continues at coordinate 10,566,030 of NC_141029.1, forward strand.
AACTAGCTATAAGAAACTGTGCAAGTACATGTCAACTTACACTAACCCTAGCCCCAATCTAACAGTCTACTTATAATCTAATGAGAATTAGTTGGCATGTAGATGCAATGTAAGTTAAATTCAACAAATGGACCATCAAAATATAATGTGAGCCAGATTAGAATTATCTTTAAAAAAATCAACTGATATTTGATCTGTTGGTTACTGTACATGACTTATAAAGACTTTATAGTTCTTTTCCTGTTATTTTGTGCAGTTTGACAGTCTCTGGTCTCTACTAACTTCACAAGATTGTTCAAAAAGTCTTGCTTTTTATTTCACTGTAAAAAAAAAAAAAAAAAAAAACAGCACACAAGTTTTGGCGCGACATGAGGGCAGGAAAATGATGACAGGATTTCCACTGTCTCCAGTCTTTCGATCACGTGGAGTCGACAGCTCTTTTGATTATCCCTCTGTAAGAGAATTCAGTGCAGGGTATTTGTCATTCTCTGAGTCTGAATGTAAGTGGTGGTCTACCTGTCACATTGACCCCGTCAGACCGCTGGCACCACACTGATCTCTCGTTGTCATTCCAGGCACTGGTCCTCCACTCGTAACTGTGACATTTCCCTCCTGCCGCCCCACAGAGACACAGAGACACTCATTAGATCTACAGCGAGCAGTCAGCTATGATAATAGCTGAATGCAAATATGATATACTGATGCAGGCATATACAGCCCTCCTAATCATTTTGACCTCTACTCTATATATACATAATACTGTATATATACACAAATAATCTACTGAACGAGCGTAAATGCATTTAGACCCACTAAATTACAGTTATTGATTGTGTTGTGTCGGTTTGGTGTTTTGGTTTCTTTTTCTGATCTGATGAATGGGGTGTGACTTGAGAGCACACCTAATGCTCGTCATTGCTTTCATTTAAACCTGCTGTGAGAATTTGTCAAAGCCACTGCTCAGACACCGCTTTGGGATTAGCCAGATCCACACAACATTGTAGCCTGATGTTTTGTTTGGCATACACTATTTCTACACTGAAAACCCTAATAAATTAACTGGACTAAAATAATTGAGTAAACTCGTTGCCTCAATTTAATCAAAACTTGCATATTTAAGTTTATTTAACTTGCTGGTTTTGTAGACTATACTTAAATTGTTCAGTTTACCAAACTTAGTACTAAAGTTTGGTGAACTTAACAATTTAAGTATATTCTACTTAAGTACTAAGTCTGGTGAACTGAACAATAACTGAAATACAGAAAATATAGATTTTATGGCATTTCATGCTGTCCAGTCTTATAATCTTAAAATATGAGCAAAATAAACTGTTTTGTCATCACTTTAGACATTACACCATCATTCAAATACTAGCTCCAAAGTGATGTTGGTGAATTAGTAATGGTTTCTGCTGTTCTGACGTCAGCTGCAGATGTGAATGAGTAGTGGAGAAAAGTAGTGCCTCATAAAAAATTATTTTTAGACTCTCTGTGTTTGATTTCCTTTTTTGATCTGCATGATTATATATATATATATATAAATGTATTATTTAAATGTATTATTTTATTATTAATTGTAATAATTATTAAATTAAACTACATGAAATCAAAACATTTTTTCCCTTTGCAAAGTATTATATTTTTAAAAGTAATTAATTTATTTTAGGTGATGTTTATTTAATTTAGGTCAACTATAATTATTCTGATGGATTATTGGTGCAAATATTAATTATTATTATTATATTAACATATTAATTTCAATAAATAAATGAATACAATTAAAAACCCAAAAAAAGGTAATAAATTGAATAAAAAAATGCCTTAAAATTCTAATAATCATTGCTGATTTATTGCGTCGTTTGAAACCATTGAAATTAAAGGTTGTTCACATTCCAAAAAAAAAAATTAAAAAAATCCGTTTTAAAATCATGTTTTCAGGACTGACTGTCTGTACTTTTAGTTTGTACATGATGAAATGTAGTATTGTGTGAGAGTCTCTACTGTGTCTGTTGGTTGTTCTAGCAGTGATGTAAGCATCAGAAAGATGCCAAGGGACTTTCTCATACACAACTGAGAGCCGTGCAAAGACAGAAATTAACTTCTTGTTATACTGCTGAAATCACAATGTGCATTCGATTACAAGCAGAAGACATCCTATTCATTCATGCTTTATCAGAAATTGCAAACTTGCACACTCATTCAATAAAGTTGTCACATTGGTAACAGTCAGAGACTGAATCAGTTTGAGCAAAGGGGAGGACAGGGCACAAACTTTCTCACATTCCACAAATCCACATTAGATTCAAAGATTTATTTTTCCTCTTTAAACTAATTTCACACTTCTCTGATGCAAATTTGTGTTATTTTATAAAAAAATCAGTGCATACTTGATTATTGCATGCCCCATAGATGGCGTACATTCTAACATATGTATGATTATATGAACCAGATGTTTCTGAGCTCATCGAAAAAAAAAAGTCAATAACATAAATTATCTTTTTCTTTTTTTAATAAATAATGATGATTTTTTAAGAATTAAAAATGAACTATTTTTGTTCTCTGTAACACTTTGATAACTAGAACTAGAAAATACAAAATGTTGGTTTTGTTATACTAGCATGGGTGGGAATGTTTCAACTATGTGTGATATGACTGCTGTAACCTGCATTAGTGCATAATAGATAATCATAGATTGAACACATTTAGAATAATTTAGTTTTAATTCAGATTAAAACTGATGGATACTTATTCCACCAATTCTAAGAAGAAAAAAAATATATATTCTAAAAATTCATACATTTAAACATTTAGATATAAAGGAATACATCTGACATAAACATTTTATTTTTATCAATGACTTAACAATTTCAACCTTTAATGACAAAATAATATAAAGAGTAATTTTTTTATACTTTGACAGAACGGGGTTTTCATACACGCAACATATTATTCTTAAAAGTCTCTGCTGGTACCTTTGCAGGGCCTGGTCTCGAAAACCTGCTGAGGGCAGCTGTCCTGATTGTCCAGCACCTGAATGACAACAGCTTGTGAACGTGCCTGACGCCCCACTGTCTCGAAACTGCGACCCTCCAAACACGTGAGCTGACAGGAGCTCCACAATGACCACTCCGTCAGGTGACAGTCTCCTGTACATCAAACAACACAAGCACATTTAAAAAAACTAAACTAAAAGATCAAACATAAAAATAAAAAAAACACAGATTACATACGATAAGCAATTAAAACTCTAAAAAGCATTAAATTACTAAGAAATCTAACAATGCAAATAACTAAACAATAAAGAAACTTAAGCAACAACAAAAGATGAATAAATACTGTTGCCACATAAATATTACTAATGTACAGGTAACAACACCATTAGTGTTGACATGATTAAGGATTTATGTACATTCACCGGCCACTTTATTAGAGACACCTGTTTAACTGCACGTTAATGCGAACTTCTAATAAGGGGAAGAAAGGCGATTTACGTGACTTTAAATGTGGCATGTTTGTTGATGCAAGGTGATTATTTCAGAAACTACTGGGACTGATCTACTGGGAGTTTCATGCACAACCATCTCTAGGGTTTACAGAGAATGATCTGAAAAAGAGAAAATATCCAGTGAGTGGCAGTTTTGTGGGCACAAATGGCTTGTTGATGCCAGAGGTCAGAGGAGCTGATAGAAAGGCATCAGTAACTCAAATAACCACTCAGTACAAGGTATGTAGAAAAGCGTCTCTGAAAGCACAACACGCCCAACCTTGAGGCAGATGGGCTGCAGCAGATAACCACTCTGGGTGCAACTCATGTCAGCTAAGAACAGGAAACTAAGGCTACAATTCATGCAGGCTTACAAAAATTGGACAATAAAAGATTGTAAAAACGTTGCCTGGTCTGATAAGTCTTGATTTTTTTGCTGCATTATTTGGATGGTAGGGTCAGAATGTGGCATTAACAACATGAAAGCATGGATCTATCCTTCCTTGTAACAACGGATTAGGCTGGTGGTGGTGTAATGGTGTGGGGGATATTTTCTTGGCAAATTTTGGGCCCATATATACCAACTGAGCATTGTGTCAATGCCACAGCCTAATTGAGTATTGTTGCTGACCATGTCCATCCCTTTATGAACACATGTACCTATCCCACATTCAGCAGGATAACGTGCCATCATCTCAGACTGGTTTTTTGAATATGACAATGTGTTCACTGTACTGTACTGAGTTCAAATGGCCTCCATGGTCACCAGATCTCAATCCAATAGAGTATCTTTGGGATATTGTGGAACAGGAGATTCACATCAAATCTGCAGCAATAGTGTGATGCTATCATGTCAATATTGACCAAAATCTCTGAGGAATATTTACAGTAACTTGTTGAAATTAAGCCATGAAGAATTAAGGCAGTTCTGAAGGCAAAAGGGGGTCCAATTTTGTACTAGCAAGATGTACCCAATAGCCGGTGAGTGTATATTTAAACACAGATAGCTTTATTTTTGTCTGACACTTATCTATAGCAACAGAAAAAAATCAGTTTTTTTTAATTGGTCAGAATAAAATATTTATATATTTGAATAAGTTTTCATTTCATCCAATCAATTTTTCTAAAATATTGATTATCAGAACCTATTGATTTCTTCACTTTTACCTAAACTTTGCTGCCTATGTAACAGATGGTTTTATATTTATAATGAATGTTATTAGTAGTTTGTGAACAATTTTGTAAACAACCACGATAAAATCAAAGAAACCCAATCAAATATGACAAGACTGATCAGATTCTCCTGTCACATTTATAATAAATGAGCCCCTCTTCAGATACATTTAGCACTTCCTCAGCTGAAGGTCATCCATCACTGACCCTCCTCATCCCTCAGTGACAGGCGTCCCGCACCTGCGCACCCCAGCAGCAGATCTCCAGCCATGACGTCCTTCTCATTCTGCGGCCAGGATGGCTATTAGACACAATCTGTGCACCCAGGCATCTCATTATCCATCATCTTCATGAAGCCACTCTATTTTCATCCCTCACTGGAGCTGCCCAAACATATAATACAGCAACACAGCACACACCATATGCCATCCGCTCAAACTCGCGCTTCTTTTGGTCCCTAACTCTAACATCTATCTCTTTCTCTCCTTCCAGCAGCTGTTCTTGCCTGCAAACATGCAGCGAGTTTACCAAATGGAGACCAAGCTCGAAAAGAGAAGCAGAAGCTGGGATAATACAGGTCAATGGTAGCCTGAAGGTGAAATGTATTCACAATGCTTGTGGGCAAGCAAGAAAATGGCGTTTTAATCTGAAAATGTCCTTTTTTTTCAATTGTTAACTTGGTCATTCACACTAGCAATGTTTCCATCCACCTATTTTTAATGCCCATTTTGGATATACACATAAAAAAACAGTTGATGGAAATGCCAAAATGCTCATCAATTAAAAAAAAAATGTATAAAAACGTCTGCACATAACTGAGCAAGATAAACTTTTTATTCGAGAAGAAAAGATGGGCATAAACTATGATGGAAACACTTTTACAGAACAAATTCCAGTATGCCCATTAAAAAAGTCCTCAAAAGAGAGCGTGTGATAATAAAAATGTGTGTAAATGGACAAACAAGCAGGCTGGGCACATTGAAAAACATCTGAAAAGATGATTTGGTCGTTCTAAAACTCCTTAACCATTTCAATATTAGTGTCATTATATTATTGAAAATCTCTAGCGTCTCACGTCTTCAAAGACCACCACGTGTTCACTGTGAGCTGGCATTGTCTTCTGAGGTGCAAGTCATTTATTAAATAAAGAAAAGATTCACGCAGCTTCTCATACAACAGCGATTCCATTTTTACTGTTGATATTTGGCGCTAGTTAATCAGGAAATGGCAATTTTGTTCTTTTTAACTCAGTGGATAGAAACACTGCTTTATTGGCATGTCTTTTATGTCATAATCCAGTTTTGTGCATAAATTTAATTCACATATTGGGATGGAAACATAGCTACGGACTGCTTTTGTCCCTGTACTCTGCATGGAATTTAGGCCTGTTCACATTAGTGCGTTTTCGTTTGTTAAAATGCATACTGTACAAAATGATATGATAAAATGCCAGGACAACAAATGTTTTTCTGTTACTTAATTCTTGATTGTAAGTAACTTAAAACTATTTTAAATGAATCAGATTTCAACAAAATACTTTAAGATATACAAACAGGGCTTAAAATTAACTTTTTACATAGTAGCTCTGGTGCATAGCAGAAACAACGATCTAACTAATGCTATGATGACTAATTAATATATGTGCAATAATTCCAAAACAAATGTCTAATAATTATAAAATATTAATGATGACAATGATGACAATAATGACAATGATACTACTAATAAATTACATTCCTCATGATCATGCTGCCTTGAATGTGCTGGAATGCAAGTTACTGTATCTGCTATAAAACGTCCTACAGTTACATTATGAAAAATAAATATATGGTTTGCATTAAAAAAAAAAAAATCAAAAGCAGAACAAAATACACCCCCCCCCAAAAAATAAAAAAAATAATAAATAATAAATACGATAGTAGTAAGGTAAAACAAAACATAAATCACAAAAGCTAAACAGCTCCCCTATAAATGAACTGAATGAGTAAATGTAAAAAAGTCAATATATAAAAGAAGTGGTAACACCAGTGTTATGGTGAATCAGTGGTGTACCTGGGCAGGGGACAAAGCACGGCTGCTGCAGCTCCTGCTCACTCTGCTTTCGGAGTCTGTCTCCACACTTATCGTCCTCGAGGGCTTCAGAAGGGTTTGGACTGTCCGGCCAGTCTGACCAGTGCTGTACACACGTCAGGTTCCTCTCCCTCGTGCCCTCTCCACATTCAGCTCCCTGCACAAAACCACACGCCGCACTCATTAAATGTAGACAAGCTGTGGCCAGTTGAGCAGAGGATCTTATTATAGTGACACCTCTCACTGAATGACTGACGTCTGGGAGTGAAACATGCTGCCGCATTTATGATCAACTCTGGCCTGATCATACAGCACAAGGGGAAAAAAATTTTCATTTACTAGAAAAATATCTTAACTTTAGAAAAATGCTTTTGAAGAATGCTGCTGTCAGGATTCTGACAAGAACCAGACAAAATCAGAGCACATCACACCTGTCCTCAGGTCTTTACGCTGGCTCCCAGTTACATTCAGAATAGATGTGTTATTACTTGTCTATAATTCACTAAATGGCCTAGGACCTCAATACATTACAGATATGATCACTGAATACAAACCTAACAGATCACTCAGATCATTAGGATAACGTAAATTAGAAATTTCAAGAGTTCAGTCAAAGCAGGGTGAATCGGCCTTCAGCAACTATGCCTCCCGCTGCTGTAATCAGCTTCCAGAAATGAGCAGATATGCTCCAACATTAGGCACATTCAAATCAAGACTTAAAAAATAACATCTGTTTAGCTGTGCCTTTATTGAATGAGCACTGTGCTACATCTGAAAGATCACACTATAATGTCTTTCTTTTCTTTTTCATTCCTTTAAAAGCCTGTTTTAACACATTTTCATCTGTTTTTATTTGTTTTAATGTTTTTGTTTTTCTTGTTTCTTTTATTCTTGTTTATGGAAAGCACTTTGAATTACCATTGTGAATGAAATGTGCTATATAAACAAACTTGCCTTGCCTTAAATTGATTCAGTGAAGTGACATTTGTCCTATTTAATACATATTTATAACCTTACACCATTGCTTATTAATTATATCCATAAATAGCTAAATAAACAAATAAACAAACAAACAAACAAATAAATAAATAAATAAATAAATAAATAAATAAATAAATAAATAAAATTAAGATATAAAACCAATCAAATTACTAAAAAACACATCTAACTAAAATGAAATTTATTACATAAGAAACCAAATAAATAAAATAATAGATTAATAAAATAATTAAAACAATCAGATAGTGATTAAAAATGTGATTTAAAACAGCAAAAAAAAAGAAATGTATAAAAACAAGGTTTAGGTTTTGTTGTAAAACTAACTTATTTTGTGAAAGAAAAAAAAAAAAAAAGCGCACACTCATTTACACACATACACTACGGACAATTTAGTTTATTCAATTCATCTACAGCACATGTCTTTGGACTGTGAGGGAAACCGGAGCACAAAGAGGACTAACACCCCAACATGGGGAGAACATGCAAACTCCACACAGAAATTGAAAACTGACACACTTAAACCAGTGCCGTTTTTGTTGTGAGGCAACAGTGCTAATCGCTGAGCCAATGTGCCACTTGCTAAACAAACAAACAAACAAACAAACATTCAAATAAATAAATAAATAAATAAATAAATAAATAAATAAATAAATAAATAAATAAATAAATAAATATTTTATACCCATGGATATGAATAATTACGGGCTAGACTCTAAAACAGATGTAAACTAATTTAAGCACATTTAATGAATAATTAGCACATTTTCACTCTCAAGCAAATTTAGATAATATAGTGAGTCATTTCTTCAAGTCAAAAAATATTTTCTTCTTTTTCCTCATTTAAACCTCAAGATCACAAGATCATTCTGTCGCTATTTCATGTGTTATTTGATATAACATACTTAAATGTTCATTTTTACGGAACCCCCGGAAGGGACGTAGAGGAGGAGAAAAAATTTGGCTGGGTGAAAAAAAAAAAAATGGGTGAAAAAAAAAATGGGTACGAGGTAAATATATATTTCTAAGTTTTTGCGTTCTCTCGCAAAGTTTTGCGTTACCTCGCAAAGATGTTTTGCGTTCCCTTGCAAAGTTTTGCGTTATCTCGCAAAGATGTTTTGCGTTCTCTCACAAAACTGTTTCTCCACTAACACTTCCTGTTCACATCACTCATGTAAACCCTCCCGTTTTTACCGAAATTCTCCCATGTTTTACCATTCTATCCCGTTTTCTTTACATTAAATCCTTTCATTTTGCCAACCAGTGAATGCATGTATAAGCACTGACAGACGCGCTCCGTACAATAAACTGATCCCAGATCAGCGTCTGTATGCGCCATTAAAGGGACACTTCTGTTATCAAACAAGTGAGCAGCAAATGAATCTCATGTTTTGTTTAGTTTGAGAGGTGTCTCTGTAAGAATGCACATATCTATAATAAAAGCATTCCACTACTTTAGAAACTGTTTGTGCTCATTTAAGAGAAAATTAGCAGTTTAAAATAAAACATGCAGGACGGAGATGTTTACATATTATTCAGTGTATTTGTTTGTTTCAACATACACCCGCTCCTCTGTACTCCTCTGTAAATGGCGTGTACAGATCCTGATCTGGGATAAGTTTATTGTATGGAGCGCGTCTGTCAGTCAGCGCTTATACATACAATTTCAGAGGTAGCATATGAAAGGCGACGATCGACGCACAGTAATGTAAAGAAAGTGGAATAGAACGGTAAAATACGGGATAATTTCCACAAAAAACGGGAGGGTTTACACGAGTGAAGTGAAGAGGAAGTGTTTGTGGAGAAACAGCTTTGCGAGGGAACGCAAAACATCTTTGTGAGAACGCAAAACATATTTGCAAGGGAATGCAAAACTTTTCGAGGGAACACAAAAACTTAGAAATATATAGGCTATTTTCCTCCCACCCATTTTTTTTCTTTCACCCATTATTTTTTTTTTTTACCCAGCCAATTTTTTCTCCTCCACTACGTCACTTCCGGTGTTCCGTACATTTGAACATAATTTGTATTGCAAATGTTGTGAACTATGCAAATCCCCTTTATTAAAACGAGTCCTTTACCTTGAAATCTAAATCCAACGTACTGTAATCACAACTATAAAGAAAAGCAAAATGCAGCTAATCTAAAATGCAAACGTTCTCACAAAAATCACACAATTTTGATTAAGTTTATGAAAACAAAAGTGTCCATCAAACCAATGACCAAAAATAACACACACAAACTCATGTTAAAAGTGTGCACCGTTTCTTTTGTTGCAGATGTGAAGAGGACAGGCTTTTGATCTGGGCAAGCTCGACTCCAGGGACGTGCGCAAAACCCCGAGACGTACAATTAAAATCTTTCTCAGATACAAAAGGCGCGCGGAGAGAAAAGCAGAAGAGCGGCGAGATGGAAATCTGAACTCTGCCGCTGTTCTCCTCTAATGATAAGACTGTGGATCCCAGCGTGATTTTAATCAGCAGTCGCCTCACGTCTCAATGACAGAAAGTTCCTCAAACCCAACGTGTGCGCTCGCAATTTCCACAAAAATTCAATTAAAAAACTCCAGTGTTGTGCCAGTATGAAACACACATGGTCTCGACACCGCTTGCTTTTGTAAAACCTGGATTGTATGGCCTCAGGTTAGAATGATGATATGCAATAACCGGCGAGCGCAGCAGAACACATGCAGATTCAATTATTTTAGGCCAGGATCTCTACCTGGACTCTGCAGGGAGACCAGTCGCTCAGTAGCCACGTGTAGCAGGGGCTGATGGGACAAGGCTTGGTTTGGGACAGCTGGGAGGCGCAGGGACGTCCCTCCTCATGAGCCGGCTGGAGCACAGTGCGAAAGCGAGTTTTAACACCTGCAATGGAGATGGAGACATCTGTGAATGCACTGGGTGGAAATATGGCAAACAGCTAAAAATACAGCAGCAGGCTTGTGTTAGTGCGTGCTTTAGCAGCTTGGGACAATGCTGTGGATTAATGCATTATTCACACGTTGTATAGATGAAATATTTAACAACTGTACAAAACCCGAATAGACAGAAATAGAGCAAGGTTTTTTAGTATTGTTAAAGGCATAGTTCACCCAAAATGAAAACTCTGTCATCATTTACTCTCCTGTCACTTGTTAAAAACCTGCTCAATTTTTTTTTTCTGCTGAACCCAAAATAAGACATTTTGAAGAAAGCTGGAAACCCAAGACTGCTAACTTCCATAATATTTGTTTTTCCTAAATGGAGTATGATCAATACCTCTCATGGACAACCCAGGCTCATTCTGAAAACGTACCGCTATATAGATTTCTGGAGAGCACCAAATATGTCCCAAGAAGTTTAAGCTTACGCAAATCTACTTGAGGCCGTTGTGTACACTTTTTGAGATAACACATTTCTCTCGCGAGTGCCTCCTGTTCTTGCGTAAATCCACCAGAGGCCGCTGTGTATGCGTTTTGAGATTTCACATTTCTGTCACGAATGCCTGCTGTTATCGCGTAAATCTACCAGAGGCCGCTGTGTACGCTTTTTGGGATCTCAAATTTCTTTTATGAGCGCCTGCTGTTTTACCATAATCTCATCCTGTTATTTACATGTTTATTTTATTTTTTGTCTTCTGTGTTTATCATACCCACTTTCTGGAACCGTTCTTCACTGGACCAGAACCCCACCTCACAGTTAACTCCGCTTTGTGTCTCAAATCCTCCAACATATGCAACTAGCCACTGGACAAACTGGTAAAAGTGTAAAAGCCATCCACACGGAGTTAAGCTATCAGCTGGTAGCCCGAAAAGAAACAGAAGCCTTCTGTGGTATCATACTGCCCCGTAACGTTCATTTTAAAGACAAAATGCAGCCACACATACCTCTGGCTACATAATTGGCGATCTCCAGAAATGTATATAGGGGCACATTATCAGAATGAGCCTGATATCTAGACTGTTGTAGATTTGATTTAATTAGAATCTTTTTCTTTCTTTTGTTTTGCATTTATAGTCTGTCTGTTACTTTTATCAGTTTCAGGATTGTTGTGTTTTTTAAATTTAGTCTAATTTTAAAATTAACTGGCAGTTGCTGAGAATTTTACTTTAGTTTGTTGATGTGTTTCGAACTGAAAGTGAATATTAAATAGGAGGCTGGACTTTCTTTTTGCATCATTCCGTTGTAGCAAGCTAATGGTAAGAGAGGAGTGGTTAACGTTCTTGTGGCTAAAGCAAAAAGGACCACAGAGGACCGCCACTCCAAACGCAGAAGTAAATGGTCAGACTTTGATTATTAAATATATCACTTTTTCCATTGAATTAACATGCACTGATTAATTGTTTACCCACAATAAGCGCTAACATAATGAACATTTTAAACTTTAATTTCAGATGGACTTTAAACAAAATTAAAATGACAATTTTTTTGTCCTACATTATATTAAGTGGCCTTAACTAATACTTACACTGACATTAATAATTTACAATGTACTTATTGTGTAAATACATGTTAGACATTGTGCTTATGCTTGATTAAATAGATGAATGTAATTACATTGTAATTAATTTCTGTAATTACTTTTATAATCACATTGTTGACCCATCCCTTTCACCTTAACCATTCCTAAACTTACCCATACCACCAAACCTGTCCCTAATCTCACCTTCAAGAGCAGCAAAAGGGTTCTCCAATACATTATGAACACAGAAAGTACATTTATTTTTGAATGTACATTTAGTTAAGGCCACTTGATATAACATGGGACCGTAATATTTCCTTTCCTTATACTAAACACAAACAAAAACAATGCTGTTTTGTGTTGACCCAATTCTGGGTCAAATGGATAAACTCAACAGTAGTTTAACACAATTAATTAACTAAATACAACATATTAACACAAGTATTTAACACAAGTATAAAAAATAACAGCATTGGGTTTGTCAATATTTGATCCAACAAGGTGTTAAACAACACAGCATGTTTAGAGTGTAGCTTTAGAAAAAAAATAACACAAATGACTCCTGTGATGTATGTATGTCTAGTCTAGACTTTGTTTAAATGAAATCAAATGAACTGGATAAATTAAATAAAGACTGAACAAATTAAACTAGTGAGAGAACACCATTTTTCTAGAAGTCCACAGGGCTAAAAGTGTCCCAGGTGAAGAAAAACCAGTAAACACAAATGTGATTTGAGAGTAGCAGGAAGATTTTGAGTGATTAATGACTTTAATTTCTTTGTGCTTCTCACAAACATCTATCATGTGACTTCAGGTATTTCACACAGTGCACATTGATTGTTATGGGTAGTTGTTGTGGTGTAGTGTGTATGTGGTGTTTTTCTTTTTCTTTCTCTCTCTGTCTGTTTCTCTCATTCCGAATTATTCACAGGTGCAGCGGATTATGGTGGATCATGATTGGCGCTTGGATTGGTGGCGGCTGAATTTAAAACATGAGAGAGCTTGGATTCAGTGGCTCCCCGCTCTCTATCGATTCCCCAGTCGTTAATTCTCTGTGGAGATATCGCTTGACTGACGAAAATAAGTGTTTGTTGCTGATGTCTCTTATTTGGCGTTGCTGATGCTGATGTGAAGTTGTACATTCTAACCCAGTTGTCTGTCTCCCTGTCTGGCTTGGCACATAGTAGGGAGGTTTGGTGCCTTCTACTTATTATTTTTGTTTTCACCTTTGTAGTCAATAGGGAGGTAAGTTTTCTGTATTTCATTTCTTATACGTTCCAGGGAAGTTTTCTGTAATTTAATTAGCTTGTTTTATTGTTATTTATTTTGGCTGAACCCCTCCAAATGTTTTTTTTTGCTTCTTATTTTCTGTAAATAAATCATATTTTCTTGTTAATTCTCAGTGGTTTGTGTTTTGGTTTTTATTTTAGGGAGAGAGAGCACGGGGGGCACCAGGAATTATATTTTTAATCCCTGTTATCTTGTTACGTATTGGTTAAACTTCTTTTTGATTAAGGGTTTTTTAATTTAATTTGATACATATTAAGTCTTTAAAAACTGAACAGCACTTGGTCCCATTCACTCTTGTTGTAAAAAAAGAGCAGGTTGGACATTCTGCAAACTGTCTACTTTTGTGTTGCACAAAAGAACAAACACAATGAGCGTGAGTAAATAATGAACTATCCTTTTTAAACAGTACGGATGCACAAAAGGTCACTGTATGTAGCAGGACCTGCTCAGCAACACATTAGTTTACAGTTAAGGGAATTCTCTTTTCAGTGATTCTCTTTTCAGCAAAAATTATTAGTTTTTAAAAGGGAGATAGTGTCTAAGATTTGGCAGGGTGCTAAAGTGGATATCTAGGAGGGTTAAACGTGAAAAAAAAAAAAAAAAAAACATTTCAGATTTCGAAGAATACAAATTTGTTCTCATTCAACTAAACAATGAAGGGCCACTAGCAAGGGGCCAAGCACACCAGAGGCAGAATGAACAGTGAAAGAAAGCATCACACAAGTCAGAAAAATGACTACTCGTGTGAGTTATTTTGAGTAGTAGATGGCATGATCACAAAATTGGTTTGTGAATGATTTGCAGAGTTGAAGCCTCAGATGCAGATTGTTAATAAGCCATCAAAATTCAATATGGAAAAAAAAATGTATACAATGATAAAAGTTATTTATTGGCACTGTTGGATGCATGAAGAAACAATAACATCCATCCAAATATTTAATCCACAACAAGAGCTTTAAAGTGAAAAACTACAATTTTATAAATTATATTTTTTTACTTTTTGCTGTAAAAATAGTTTTTTGGAGAGCCAAAAAAAGATTTACTAAATTTATAACCCCCCTTTTTTGTTCTACATGGCAGCTTTGTTTTTACGAGTGTAGCCTATCACCATAAAATCTATAATTTTTTTTCCTCTGTCTGAGTATGTATGGATGTTTCCCAGTACTGGGTTGCAGTTGGAAGGGCATCCACTGTAAAACATATGCTGGATAAGTTGGCAGTTCATTCTGCTGTGGCGACCCCTGATGAATAAGGGACTAAGCCGAAAATAAAATGAATTAATGAATATTAGCGGTGAGTGATTACATGGTTTATTACTTTTGACCGAAAGGTGGTGCTGTTAAAAAAAGACTGTGGTCAGTGTGAGGTGACAAAGACACACACAAAGTCTAATGTCAACATGTTTCAGTGTTGCAGAGATACAGCAAACGATGCATGGCATTATGGCAGTATTTTTTGATGCAATAAAAACATATTTTGTCTATCAACACACATTCTAAAACTATTTATTGTAAGATAATCTGAAGATAATCTGAACCAAATTTGGTGAAAATTAAACCAACGGAGGAGAAAAAAAAAAGGGTGGACAAGAATTCATAATTGGCATTAACGTTTTCAGAATGAATCAAAGAACTGTTATAATATTTAAAAATGTATTAACAGCTATTAACAAGTTCTTTAGTCACTTTTGTTTTTGATTACTTTTGAGCACATGGGGCTGAGCTGCAGACACATGACAAGTGACAAGTACTATAGAGATATGTTAATGCATCAGACAAAATGACGGAAAAATTTATATATATATAGTAGTTTACACCAGTTAAAATATTAAACATCTCACCATTTTCTTACAAAAACATTTTTCTAAAGGGGCTGCTGAGTTGAAATTTTCACCAGACGTTAATAACAAAAGTAATCCATATATAAAAATAAAACAAACTAAATTGTTTGCCTTAGTTACCAGATAATCAAGATGAAACCAGGGTAGATATTACAGCAAAACAATGACCCCAAATGCAATCAAGGAAACTCACAGCTGCTTTTACAAAAAAAATTAATAAATATATAAAATGGTCCAGCCAATCACCTGACTTAAAACCAATTAGACCTAAAGATCAGATTTCAGAAGAGATACACAGAACTGAAGACTTTTTAGAATCTGTTGACTCATTAATATCTGAAGAATCAGGATGCTGAAGCACCAGTTGAGCACCTGACTCACATACAAGACACAACTTGAAGCTGTCGTTAAAAAAAAAAAAAAAAAAAAAAATTTTATAAAACATATTAAATATAGTACTGTAGTTTAGTGCCTTCTTCTTTTGTTATTTCGGCCCAACCCTAATTCTATTTTTGCTTAATTCACCTTAGCCCTACGCTTTCAAGATAAAGAGAATTGGGACATACCTACCTCTTCATGTGAATGCGCAAAACAAGGGGAAGGGCTAAGGGGTAGAATTGGGATTGGGCCTTCATTTCATTTTTGTTTTGATTTATTTATATGTTTTTTTTTTTTTTATCAAAACCTGAATACAATTAACAGCTCCTTTAGAAATTCATTTACCAGTAACAATCATGATGTGTTCAATGCTTAATTTACCCACTGTATGCTTGGAGTGCTTCTATAAATCCAATGAGAACAATGTTTGTCAACAATTTGGACAAATTATTCATAAGTATAAAATACACACAAACTCAATTTTCATATCTCCAGACCAATAGGCGGCACTGTATTGAAGCTATGTAACAAACAAGTTTGTTGTAAATTGTGTCTAATAAAGAATCTATTAGTGTTAATGGAATCTAATAGAGATATCGCTTCACATAATTTGATGAGCTATTTGTTGAATTTGTTAACTTTTTCTTTCTAGAACAGTTTGTTTCATTGGTAAACTATCCTCACTGAAGATGATGTGAATGATCTAATAACAAACCTGAACTGTGAACTGAGAAAACATCTGTGCATCTGAACTAAACTGCACTCCATTGAATTTGACTGCAAAGAGACTTCCAGTCAAGCATTAAACATTTAACAAGCAGAAAAAAAAGCAGAAATTACATTCACAGCACAACATAACTGCTCATCAAATTCATGTTTTGTGCTGCCTTCAAGAGTGCCTCTACAGCTGGCCGCTTCAAGCACGCCATTCATTAAAACAGAAGCACTCCGGCCAGATGAGGAAGCCCTTAACATGGCGTGATTTGACAGTGGAAATATCACTACTTGATCCTGGAGAGAGAAGGATGAGGGTTGGGGAGGAATAGAGCGCAATGAGGGTTAGAATGTAGACAGAAAAATAAAGAGAAAAGCACAGTTGTCGGAGTCTCTGGAGCTCCACTGGCAGACGCATTAAAATTGTGTATATACGCATACAACACATAATGAACCCCCCAGCTCGCAAAGTGCACAAGACACAACACTGCACTGACAGAGGAAGAAAATTATTTTTTCCAGCCCGCAAGGCTTACATTTATTTATATTCCTACGTAACCAAAACCATGCTGAGAAATTTCTTGTTTGCACCGCCTGAAGAACTCCTAGTGGATTTAAAGGGTCATGCAACATTTAACTATGTGTATATTTTGCACATAACAAAAGACAAAGTTTGCTTCCATTTGTTTTAATTGTGGGGTGGGAATAATTTTGAGCCAATTGTCCTCAGGGTTTAAAATCTACATTGTGTTGATGTCACAATAATTTGTGAGATTGTGTGCCCCTACACATAAAAACATAATTAGTTCATTTTTAAAAAGCACATCATTTGTACTTAGGGATAGTTTAGCCAAAAATTAAAATGGATTCACCATCTATGCACCCTCAAGTGGTTCCAAACCTTATGAGTTTCTTAATTCTGTTGAACACAAAAGAAAATTCCACGATAGGAAAAACAATGAAAGTTATTAGTTACAAGTTTTCAAAATTTTTCAAAATATCTTCTTTTTTCTTGCACAGAAGAAAGAGAGTTAAACAGGTCATTCATATATATATGTGTGTGTGTGTGTGTATGTGTGTGTATATGTGAGTATATGTATGTGTATGTATAAATAAAATATATATATATGCATATTTAGGTGCCATTAGGTAGCATTAAAGGTGCCGTTGACTTGAAATTGTCCGCAAATGTAGGTAACAACCAAAAAATCTGTATATGCAAAGGAAACACATCTTTTAATTAGTTTACAAATTAACTTTATGAGAGGCGTCTTTAAACTGCCATCACCAAAAATACTTTTATCTTAAGTATTAAATACATTTCAGTAGTTCTGCACTTTCTCCTTGTGTCATTAAATTGTTATTACACATAACTCCTTTTCAGATTTTTAAGATTTGTTTATTTTGTTTGTATTGTTTTTTTTTTAATCAAAATCTGGTTTAATCTCAAATAATATTCCCAAAAAAAAAAAAAAAAAAAAAAAAAAAAAGAACTTTTAAAACTTGCCCATAAACTGACTCTACAGTACTTTCACTCTGTGCATGTAGCCAGGCTCAACAGGTTTAATTGATCAATTGGCATGCAGGGTTACAACCATGCTGAAAAATAAGACTTCAGTAATTAAAGATGCACTAGATACTGTATGATCACCATGGTGCATGCAATAATGACTTGCAGTAGAACTTTGATGGTTTTTAGCTCAGAATGAAATAAGATATCAGAATGAAATAAGATCTTGTTGTGTTGTCTGCCTCTCCTCCATTTCTAGCAAGTCCACTTTTGCAACATTTTCAAAAAATCAACTAGCTCTAGAACAGGTTATTTCATGCTGCTTAAAAGTTTACTGCCTGGCCAAGACAGGAAGCTTATCTGAATGAAAATAAATTAGGAGTGTTTTGCATTTGTCTTATTAAGAGACAAACAAACAGAACTCCGAAGGTGCTGGGTCTTTTGAACCACTTGCACAGAGGCTGCTAGTAAGACTAGTAATTAGTCTATTTTATATTGCATGAAGCAATAGCATCATTCTATCAGGCAAACAGGGCAACAAGCTCTGAATTAACAATTACAATTTTGAGAACACTAATGGATAAAATAAATTTGTCCCTGTGACTGAGAAATCATTTGGCGTGTTCAGGAAAGCAAGGGTTTCATAACCCACAGTCATTAACCTGTAAGCTGATCCTTAAATATGATTCATGACATAACATCCATAATTAAAGAGGGATTTCGACATGGCATGTTAATGAATGCAAAGTAAATGCGCACCACCTGATAGTGTGAGCCTAGAGCAAACGGCGTGTTTATCTCTATGGAACGCGAGTGCACAGGTTTGTGGGTTAGGTTGCATGCAAATGAAAATGTGTCAGCTGCACAAGAACATTAAATATCATTCTGAACTGTAATTTGCATGTTTGTTTTTGTCTGATCCTTCTAAATACTGTTGATTGCTCTTGAAAGCCAAAATTATTGCTGTTTTGGCTGTTCCACCTACAGCAGGTTTCCTGTCTTCTGAAAATTTACAGTTGTGAATATGAGTCACTGTCAGGGGAGGGCAACCAGAAACTGTATTTATTGCGAAGTGATGTTTAGCTCAATAAAAATCAGTTAAAAGAAACTATGACCTTTAAAAAAAAAAAAAAAAAAGAAAAGGTTGGGTGTAGAATTTACTGTAATTCAATTACTTATGCACTGAAAAGTAAAGTAGAGAATTATTGTTCATTTTTAGATTATTTAAATAGAGTAACCTATAACATATTTGCCTTAAATTGCAAGAATAATTTAATGGTTCGGAATAATTGCTTTAACAAAGGTAAGTTAATATAGTAGGTTATAAAATGTGCATGCTTATAAAATTATGAAATCTATGCATTAAGATATGGGGATTTTGAGTATTGCTGAGTCAAGTAATTAAATTAGATTATAAATGTGTAACATAACAAATTAAGGTGAGATTGAGGGAAATGTTTCATTACTATCACATGTTTATATTCACTCAAAAATAATTTTGCTGCTTTTAAAACTACTTATTAAAATCAGCTAAAGAACACAATTTGTAAGTTTTTGGGGGAACAATGATTATTATTTTCTTTTTATGTTCGATCCAATTAAATGTGTTAACTTATTAATTTGTGTTGGGACAACACGAATGAATTGTGTGGAACCCTGCAGTTTTTATACAGTATTTCATTACTTCTACTTGTCTCTCTCTCTTTTTCTTGTCGGCTTAGTCCCTTTATTAATCTGGGGTTGCCACACCGGAATGAACCACCAACTTATCCAGCAAGTTTTTACGAAGCGGATGTCCTTCCAGCCGCAACCCATCTCTTGGAAACATCCACACACACACACACATTCACACACACACACACACACACACACACACACACACACACACACACACACACACACACACACACACACACACACACACACACACACACACACACAAACACACTCATACACTACAGACAATTTAGCCTACCCAATTCACCTTTACCGCATGTCTTTGGACTGTGGGGGAAACCAGAGCCCCCGGAGGAAACCCACGCGAAGGGAGAACCAGCGACCCAGCGACCTTCTTGCTGTGAGGTGACAGCACTACCTACTGCGAGATGCACTGCCACATAAAAGCCAGATTAAACATGCATCCCACAACCCACTTCAGACCTTATTATCACAGTATACAGTTGTAATTCCTGTGTAAATACATTTTTTTTTCAATTGTTGGAGTAGCATTAAACTGTGTGAATACAACTAAATGCCACTAAAGAAGCGTTGCCACATTTGGAAATGTACATTTGGTTTTACACAAATTACAGAGAGCTGTAAGCAAATATTTCAAAGCAAATCGTGTTATAGGTGTCTTTAAAATTAAGCTTAATAGGTGTCTTTAAAAAAATACTCACCCTCAGGGGTTTTCAAACCTTTAAAATTTTTCTTTTATTTTTTCTACTTTTGAACACAAAAGAATATATTTTAAGAAAGCCGAAAATATAGTATGAACAAATACTATGGAAATTAATGGTCAGAGGTTTCCAATTTTCTTCAAAATATTCTATCGTATCGTATCGTATCGTATCCTATTCTATCCTATCCCATCCTATCCTATCCTATCCTATCCTATCCTATCCTATCCTATCCTATCCTATCCTATCCTATCCTATCCTATCCTATCATATCAGTTCATTTAAAATTAATTATAAAGCACTTTACAACTACCAAACAGCAGAATAATGGGGTCTTTCCCCACCACCACCAGTATGAAGCATCCACTTGGATGATGCGAAGGCAGCTAAAGGACAATGGTGCTAGTGCACTCACTATGCACCAGATATAGGGAGAGTGAAGAGACAGTCAAACAGCCAATTCTGTAGATGAGGATGATTGGGAGGCCATGACCTGTAAAAGCCGATGGAGGGAATTTGGCCAGAACACCGAAATTACACGCCTACTCTTTATGAGAAATGCGATAGGATTTTTAATGACCACAATGAGTCAAGACCTCGGTTGTATGTCTCATTCGAAAGACGGCAGTCACTGACAGTATGGTGTCCCCTTCACTATACTGGGGTATAGAACTCACACAGATGTGTTGAGCGCCCCTGCTGGCCTCACCAACACCATTTCCAGCAGCAACCTACTTTTCCCATGTGGTCTCCCATCCAGGTACTGACCAGGCTCAGCTCTCACATCAGTGAGTAACCGGTCTTGGGCTGCAGGGTGATATGGCAGTATCATATGCAGGATGAAATAGTTGTAATTCCTGTGTAAATGTACCTATTCTCCAAAGTCTATGTAAAGATAGGGTGTCATATAACACAAGACTAAACTGCTTAAACTAATCTTTTAAAGTGTCTAAATACATTTATACCAACACTTTTTTACAACCTTTTCTTTAAAAAAGGCGCTATGTCCATATTTGTAAATTAAACATGTAGAAAAACAGCTCTACTAAAGCTGCATCCCAAATGGCACACTATACACTATACACTATGTACTTATGCACTTACACACTCAACAGGATAGTATATGTATGTAGTGTTGTCCCAAATGGCACACTAATGTTTTTTTTACTAAGCGGAAATTCAAACCGTTTCCCTGATGACGTTTGACGGTTGCCAAATCAGTAAAATAAACAACCGAATTATCAAATAATACCTGCCGTGAGTATTGCTGCATTCACCATCGGGAGGCGCTATAATCACTCTCGTAGGAGAATTTTGCTTTCACCATCCAAAATAAATAAAGTTATCCAACATGTGCGTCCGATAGCTCCGCCCCTTCCGCTATGTAAGCAAACCTGCGGTCGTTGAGTGCGTGAAGTGTCCATCATTACACACTTCATTTTAGCGGCTGTATGAGTGCATCATCCGGGTAATTAAAGTGCACTTAATATTTTTAGAGTTTTCAGTGTGAACACACTACTTACACTATTTATACTACAAAATGGCGTAGAATAGTGCATAAGTATGCGATTTGGGACGCAGCTTAAGTCTCTGTATTAATCCCCATCTTGAAGCGACTCACCTTTACTTCCACAGGTGTGTGAACACTCCGTCCAGGACGTCCAGTCAGACAGGATGCAGTTAAAGGGACAGTCCACCACACATTTCATGGTCAGTCTCCACAGCTGAAGCAGGCCCAACTAAAACAGCGGGACAGCCATTAACCCCACGTCCCCTTCACCGTACACAATCACAGTCTGATGAGCCAGCCGTGAGCCAATGAGGCGCTATTACTGTAAAAGGCTCCAATGAAAGAACCATTTTCTGGATATGGAGCAATACTGTAGGGAGTTAATGGACAGTCATGGCTGATTTGCAGTGCATGCAGTTGAAGGACATAATACAATCCCACAGTGCTTAATTCTCCCTCAGAGAACACTTGTACTGAGAGGGGCGGTAGGAAATGAAGGTTACCTCGTCGCACACGCTCAAATCCACCACTTTGCCATCGCTGCGGATGCAATCTAAGAGTCGTGTCCTCGTGCCCTGGCCGCAGATGGCATGTTCGCTCAGCTGACAGGTGCTCCAGCCTGACCCGTAACCAAAGGGTACAAAAAAAGCACACACACACACACATACAGCAAACGTCAGACCAAAGTGCTACTCAAATATCACACTGCTGTGTCCTTGTTCACAGAATTTCTGCTGTTTTTATGAGTAAGTAACAGTTTGAACACTATTCATCATATCTAAAACAATTCTGGTCAGATTTGTTCAGGTTTTTCAAACAATATTCCTCTAGTTACTAAACGTGTTATTATTATTTTTTTTTATTTACAACTTAAAAAATGTAATTTATTCCTGTGATTTTCTGAGTTTACAGCGGAGATAGTAGGGCTCGCGGGCCAAAGTAAGCCCACAGAAACCTTTGATTCGGCCCACCACCCATCTGAAAAGAGAGGTGAATGATGGGGATGTGGTTGGGGCGAAAGTCTTTGACAGAGATTGTTTTTCAATTTAAATGTAACCCTTTGATTCTTTGTTTTATTATATATATATATATATATATATATATATATATATATATATATATATATATATATATATATATATATATATATATATATATATATATATATGTGTGTGTGTGTATGTTAAAAGTGGAAAAAATAATGGATTATTTAGAGATTTCATTCATAATTACAAGAATTAATCTGTATAATCACATTACCTAATGTGTATAATTACAGTAATAACATGAGTACAGTAATAATCATTATAATCACATTAATTAATTTGTATAATTGCATTAATAACCTGTATAATTACACTAATAATCTTTAAAATCAGATTAATTAATCTGTATAATTACGATAAAAATAGTCTTCAACAAAAATAAAAATAGTCTTCAACAATAATCTGTATAATTGCAGTAATAATTAGTAAAATGGCAGTAATTACCAGTTTTTTTTTACTTCTTCTTCATTTTTATCACAGTTTAAATGCAAATAATCAACAGTAATAAACTGTAATTTAATGAAGTTTGACCGTAAAGTATGTTTTTTTTTATATAGTTATTGTATGTAATTTTACCAAATGGTTATTTTATGTAATTTAATGAAATACCTCTGGAAGCCCTGCTGCAAGTCTTTTGACCGTTTTTTTAACATATATATATATATATATATATATATATATATATATATATATATATATATATATATATATATATATATATATATATATATATATATATATATATATGTATATATATATATATATATATATATATATATATATATATATATATATATATATATATATATATATATATATATATATATATATTTATATATATATATATATTTTTTTATTTTTTTTTTACTTTGATTAAAAGCAAGGTTTCCTAGTTTATTTTTAATTTTTATCAAGTAAATTAGGAAATAACCTCAAGTTTAATGTTATATGATGTGATATATTGGGTTTGGTATATACAGTATTCAACCCACATCCCTTAATTAAGTTTGGTTTTTGGCCCTTTATAAGAAAAGTTTGGACACCCCTGGTTTACAGCAATGGTCTCAAACTCAATTCCTGGAGGGAATGCAGAGTGTATTTGTCATCAAATTAATGTATCAGATACCAAAAATGTATAAAAAAAATCTTAAGTTCACAAACATATAAACATTAGTATATTTTTTAGCATTAAAAGCAGTTGTGATTACACTAATTTCTAGAAAATGATGAAGTAAAGCACTGTTATCTGAATGCAGAATTTAGTCCTCTTTATGATGCTAATCTGGCTTCGAGGAGCAGTATCAGCATTGATATGATCAGCGATTTCATGCTCTCTGTGCAGTAAGACGCTTATCGTCTCATACAAATCTCCATGCCCATTTACTTCATTAGGGTCTATCTGGAGAAATAGGATCTATCTGCTTTACAACGATTTTTCACAAATCTGATGCCCTACTGAGCTCAGTATGGAGTGTCTGCAGGACACTGGACGATATAAATCAGTGCATTTACAGCAGGCCAGAAGATCACATTCTCAATGGAGATCTTAGCATCTTTTAAGAATCTTCAAAGTGCAGCCAAAGAGAATATGGAGATATGCATGATCTCATTATAAGTACAGTACTGTACTGTAGTATAGCCTATTGGTTAAAGATCTTGGCTGATGCCCAAAAGATGGAAGAGTACAACTTTGCCAGGGCTGATCTTTGAGTCCTTAATACAGCGACGTTATCAGATTGCCTCAGGGAGACTGTCATTGTAATCTTCTCTTTGTCCTTTTTGACACTTTCATCCATAGATATTAAGCATGGGCTACACTTTTAGGGCATCTGAGACTCACCATTTGATTACGTGTAAGGTGTGAAAACATGTTAAAGAGATTGTTTGTCCAAAAATCAATATTTTCTCTTAAATTACTCACCCTCAGGCCAGCCAAGATGTAAAAGTGTGGCTTTTTTCTTTAGGAGAACAATTAAGAACATTTGTTTTTGTTGAAACTGTGGTCTTTGATGACCCATAAAATGCTAGTTTGTGGCTACTGGCACTTTGGGAATAAAAAAAAACAACACACAATCATATTTTAGGCAGAGATGGTCACACTATTGCTGGTTTTTAATAAATCAACAAGGATTATGGTTTGAACCAAAAATCAACAAACATGTAGATGGCCTGATGGTGAGTAAATTAACAGCACTTACTCATTTTTGGGTGAACTAACCCTTTAAAAAAAACCTATTGTTGATAATTACTGTGGCAATGTTTAACTATTTTAAAGGGGACACGGGTAAAAATAATAAGAAAAATAACTAACTAAATAAATAAATAAATGGGCCATAGGTAATTTCCTAATTTGTTTAATAACATTTATAAATGACTAGGAAACATTGCTTTATATTAACTAATACAGTATTCTTTTACATATTATAATGAACTTATAATGAACAGTAAAAACAAAATCTCATTTATAACAGAAATGCTCGCCAATGTCTTCTGCATAGTCCTCTATCTGTCAAGTGACAGTATTTACATTTTTAAAAATCTGAGTCATTAACAAGATTTAATTGAAACATTTAAATTCAGTTTGCTTATTTTGTAGCTCAGCAATAAAACAAACAAAAAAGGTTACGTCAAATTAGAAACGACAATCTCTGTGTTATAGACAATCACCTCAACCCTCTCTATTATTTGGGTATCTCTGATCTATGTTAATGGCTGTTGACATTATTATTATTATTATTAAAATAATCAAATTCTATTCTATACTGAGATTCTAATCACAATCACATTACACTTGCATCTTACTGAAGGGCTCTTTACATTTCTGGAATCATAAAATAAATCATGCTTAAGCTCCTAGGGCTTAGTGGCCACATACGTGGACAGCACATTTTAGCTCTTGAATGGCTATTTAAAATACTTTGAATGTTCATATTTTGTTACAGACATATTGTGTCATCCTGCAACTGTTTTGCAGCAAATGAAATGGCCCAAACACTATTTTTAACTGTCCAAAATGGGCAAACAATTTTGTTTTTACTCTCAGATAGTCAAAACATGTAAAAAAAAAAAAACTGTATATGTTATATATTCATTAAAAAACAGTCAGGAAAGGTGTTTTATGTAAATTCGGCCCATGGGTCCACATATACGGACATAATTTTTCTATAAAAGTACATCATATATACATCATACAACATACATCATATCAAAAGAGCATACTAATTAGGTTCCGATAAACCTAAAGAGCCAAGAGAAAAAAAAAAAATGGATGAAAAAAAAATTATTAAAGAAATAAAACACCTTGGGCTTTAAGAGGTTCATTAATATCGATACTCAATTTTTTTTGTTCAATTATTCTGAAACAAGCTCTGTCACAGACAAAACAGAAATACTGAAAATATACAGTACATATACAGTGGTCACTCGCTATAGCGTGGTTCACCTGTCGTGGATATTTTTTTGTGCAATTTGACATGCCTCTTTTTTTTTTTTTTTACAGCACATTGTGTTCTGCATTCTGATTACCTATAGACCATCTCATCCATGTCTCCTGTATAGTACAAAATGAATTCAGCTTGCCAATTTAACATACATTTTTGATTACTAGCAGTGTGAGTTCCAATAAGGATGCAAAAAAGGTTGTAACTGTTTGCAGCAAGATCACCGTAAAGAGAGTCGCACACCAAATATGCTCGTCACACCATGCCATGCATTTTAGAATTGTAAAGATAGGTTTATATCAGTGTACGCACACTGTCGGTGGCTGCGCGCGGTGCCTTTTTACTGACAGCAATGAATGTTTATACCTGACAACAGATTTTGATCTTTGGTTTCATTCTATAATACTGGACATTATTTCCACAGATGTTTGAACTTTGAAAGTACTTTAACAAGAGAAAAGTGTGAACATGTATAAAAGTGTATAGTGTGTAGTGAAGGGTTTTACAGCCTTAAAACATTTATAATAATTGTAAATAAAAGCTAACTTTTGCGGGTTATTTTTAGAATGCGATTAACAAGGACTGTATTGTATTTGAGAACAGATGCATTTGAGTAAAAAAAAAGTGAATCACTGCACCGTTAAAAAGAGTCTGTCATGCAATAGTCATTAGAAGCTCATGTTACATTCAGTGTTGTGTTGTAGCAAAATGAGTAAGACCCACTGGACACATTGTAGTGGTAATTGAAGCAGGTGCTGTTGAGGATGCAGGGCTCCGTCTGATTATTTTCTGGACACACTCTGTCAGCCACCGGGGGGCGAAGCACGTGCCTTGTCCTAATCCTCGAACTGTTTTCGTCACACGGCTACAACAAAAAGAAAAATACTGTTAAAATGTCAAAATGGCTTTGACGCATGAGTCTCGACACTATTTTAAAAGTGCACACTCACATGTTCAATTCACAAAAGATAAAAAACCCAGCCACATGGTCTTGCGATGCTAAATGCACAGTAAGAAGCTGTTAGGCTGCAGGCAGCAGCTAATCTGCATCTCCATCACTGTCAGGCGCTAATGAGACCCTTTAAACGGCTAGCTGGCCACGGCCATGTATCTGACTATTGGGGAGTCTGATCATCAGCATGAGCTCTTTTCGACTACTGCCATATATCTGAGCACCCAGGTTTTTTGGGAACATTTCGCAATTATGCAAAAAACCGAAACCAATTAACCAAGCTCAATCGCTGAACACTGCTGTTTGACATGTTCATCGTGCTGGCTGACTGCTTTGACAAAGCGGAGAGAACAAACATTGCTTGGATCTGAGAGCGTACAAGGTAGAATTGCGATCTAATGTGATTAGTGTAGAGACCAAATTATGCTGAAATGGCTTGGCAGTCTTGTGTAGGTTGGGCTGAGCCAGGATAACTCATCCAGTTTGTTTCTGATTTGTTGAGTACGAATTGAAGAGCTGTTTGCACTTCAATGAGTCAGCGGCCCGGTGGCAAATCGTATCTAGGGTAACTTTTTATGCACAACATTAATTAGAATAACAAATGCTTCATTACTACTGGAGGTTCATCTGCATACTGATTTCGCTTGTCTCCGTATTCACCGTTTGAATTTCGCCACAGGAACTCTAGAGAACTGTGTGAAGATTTGACTTGCGAGGCAGCATTAATGTGAAATATTCAAATGGATGCAAAGCATCTTGACTCTCTCTTATGTCAGGACCCGGGCTGAGAAAGAGTTTCACAAAAATAGATACTGTAAAATCTTTCTATTCTTAATTCACAGACAGAAATGATCTCCCGAGAGGCACATTTTTACGAGCTCATAAACACCAGTGCATAATTTTCACCTACAAAGCAGAACGTCAACACAGCATTCCTCCTGAAAACAGCTTAGTTCAGTATGAATCTCCATACACTAACAGTTTATGCTGATCACATTTTAGTGAAACATGTCTATAGTCGACAATTATTATGAAAAGTGTGGTACAAATAAACTTAAATTGCGTTGGAATTGAATAGAGCGCAAATATGCTGATCTACACCTGTGCTACTCTGTGTGTACTAGAAATGCAACGATTCTCTGTAAAAAAATCATATTGTTCTGTTGTCCTCCCATGATTTGGTGTGCCCTGTGAACCGGGGTTCAGAATATGCAATATTAATATTGGTTTGGTGATAACAACAACTGCAACAAAGCAAAAAAAAGCTCTGCTTTTGTAGACTTCCGATTACCTTTCACATGCACTGCACATTCGAAAATCTGTCCAATTACCTCTTAGTATTTAAATCTGTTGTTGACATCATGTTTCCTCACGTGCCACTGTGTGTGGAGTTTTTGTGTTTTAGTATGGCAAGTCAAGGAGATACAGTGCAAATGTGCAGGTAAAGCCAAAACAGAGCATATTGCCTAAGTGTTTCAACAGACAATCAATGCAAATTCAGACAGGCATTTACATTGACAAATGCTGATTTTTTAATTTTAATTTTATTTTTATCATTGCAAAGATGTCAATGTAAATTTTAAATATATAGCACTATTAAACACAACCAGAGGTTGACCAATGAGCTGCGAAATAGACATCACAACAGAGAAAAAAATATACAATTTTAGCTAAAACAAACAATTTTTCATTGATAAAATGCCAAATCAAAGAGGTAAGTTTTCAACCTAGATTTAAAAACAGACAGAAGTGAAACAGATCTAATCAGAGCATTCCACAACCTGGGACCAGCTACTGCGAAGGGACGGTCACCTCTGCATTTCAGCCTTTATCACCAAAGAGACCGACTAGGCTGATGCTCAATTAACATGTCTGCCAGAAAAGAAGGTGCCAGGCTATTTTTAGATTTAAAAACCAAGAGAAATATTTTTGAAAGTGACTTGATAGTGCACAGGCAACCAGTGCAAAGAGCGTAAAACTGGTGTAAGGTGGTCATGTATCTTGGTACTTGTTAAAAGCCTTGCAGCAGCATTTTGGACTAATTGTAAACGGGATAAGGTATTTTGACTAATCCCAAAGTAGAAAGAGTTACAATAGTCCAATCTAGTGATGATAAAAGCATGGATTATTTTTTCTAAAAAAATATTTCTAGATAGATTTGACAGTTTTCAAAAGTCAAAGCTGAAAGAAGCAGGATTTGACCACTGCATTTATCTGTTTGTCAAAGCTCAACCCATCATGCAGAATAACAGCAATAGGCAGATCGAGGTTCCGTGTCTACACCCAAAAGTGTCCCATATGGACTCAGACATACAGCCTATAGTTTGTGCAAAAAAGATGTGCCTTGTGATATTTGACTGGTTTCGTGATCACCTCAGGGTTGATGCTGATAGCCTCAATGGATGTACGCTGACCCCTAGTTCCAAATCAGTTTTTTTTTCTTTTGACACCCAAAGCACCAGTTTGGATCCAGGAAGTGTTTCTTAATTAGCACAAAAAACATTGCATGCATCAGGGGCTGATGGTGGGGTTACCATGAACAATGAGATGAGCAGAAACTGCTTTGAGCACCATATTTGAAATAGCAGCAGAACAAAATACTGAACACATCATCGCTTCTAATCTCCATTTTAAATTACAGCAAGCTGAACGAACATGTTATTCCCCCTTGTATTCTCCTTCTATTGAAATTGCTCTGCATGAACAGGTTATTATCACTTATAATCTCTGTTTATACAAACTATGGAGCGCTGGCATGAAGACATTGGATTTGGATGCCAGTATAGGCTCTGAGTCCTGGCATGCTGACCTTTTCTGATACCATCCCCCTCTCTCTTTAACTTCACTTCCTCTCTACAGATGGCCATATGCCAATAAAGGCAAACATGTCAAAAATAAATCTTAAAATAGAATTATATTTTTGGAATTTCTGTGAAGAACACTACCATCTTTTATGCTTGGTGAATGTTTTGTTTTTCAGTTGCAGTTGATCACTACTTTAACTATAATTTTTTTTA
The DNA here is from genome assembly GCF_052040795.2 of Danio rerio. Classification (NCBI taxonomy): domain Eukaryota; kingdom Metazoa; phylum Chordata; class Actinopteri; order Cypriniformes; family Danionidae; genus Danio; species Danio rerio. The sequence continues at coordinate 10,596,292 of NC_141029.1, forward strand.
TGCAATAATTTATTGTGATGTCATATGTTTTAATGTATACCATTTATAATTATTGTGCAATCATTTGCCATGGTCAGTTTGTGGGATTTTGTTTTTCTTTTATTGCAGTGTGTACATGTTTATTTATAAAGTCCAAGGGAGCCGGACGTTGCTGAGGCTTTTATTTCAGTATGTTGATGTACTTCCAACTAAAACACAATAGTGAGTGGAGTAGAGCTTTCTTTTTGTGCATAATTCTTTCATAGCAAACTAACGTTTAGGAGTGGCATGGTTAAGAATATTTTGACTGAAGCCACCAAAATTATATCAACAGAGAAGGACAGTCACTCCAAACACAGAAGCAAATGGTCAGACTTTGATTGAGCAAATGGTCAGACTTTGATTGAAGATTACAAAAACAAACAGCTTTTTTTCAGTGGATTTGCTTGCATGGATTAATTGTTCACCTAAAGAATAACAATGTGTACTAGCAAAATAAACACTGTACATTTTGAATTCACACAGACATTACAATAAACATTTTATTTCATAAAGTACAAGTTGATTTCAAAATCTTCCAGCACATTTATTTTGTGATTTTTTCGTTGTTGCTGAATAAAAGACTATTTTCCAATATACACTTACATCATATCATAGAGGATTTCTTTAAAGTATAAAAACCTCATTTCATTTTTGTGCACCCAAACCATGTTAATAATAATGCTTTATATTTTGTCAATGTCTGCAGCATTGGGATCAGGAGTAATCAGGGCATTTTTTACTGATCCTTATCGGCTGTGTGAAACACACTCCTTTCTTTTACATCATCGGTCACACAGGTGTCATAAGCGGAGAGCAGAATTTGTCACAGGAATGACAAACTCTGCAAAACTGTCTAAAATGCAGCTAAACTGTCTGCTATGTGGAAATACAAAAGCAGTCTAACACCAACATGCAATGCAAGCAGTTTGTGCAGAGTTTCATTTTCTGAATTAATTTGTGCAAAGATGGTGATGTTAAACACTGCTGATGTAATAAACACCACAAATGCCACTGTAACAGTCTTTGCTGTATTGCCTTCTTGCACCATCTCTGATTGAAGCTGTGGAGCAGATACTGCACAGTGTAGCTGTACACTTATGGCTCTATGATTATGGGCTTAATCCCATCAGTTTGATCAACATATTGTGTTTAAATGAGGTAAAGCTTATCTGTAATATTGCATAAATGCTGATGTGCATGCTATGTACATTACATTATATTTTTGATATAATATAAAAAAAAAACATTTTTACCAATAATTTAAAACTGTAATAAGTTTACAATAAAATTTCATTAGTTAATCTTATTCAATATATGGTGTGGTTGCACAGGATCTTAATAATCATAGTTCAGATTTTACAAAGGCATTATTAAAATTGTGCCTGTTAACATTAGTTTAATGCAATGTGAGTTAACAAGAACTAACAATGAATGACTTTTTTTACTTTTTACTTTTTATTTCATTTTTTCGATGACTATTTGAATTTTCTAAAATTAACAACGATGAATAAATACTGTAATTAATGTTTTGTACATTGTTGGTTCATGTTCATAAATATATGATCTAACATTACCTAAAGGAACCTTATTTTAAAGTGCTATTTATTATTTATTTTATTTAGCCAAATAATAATAATAAAATCATAAAAAATAATCAGGTTGAACTTTTTCTTAATTACAGAGATTTGAAATTGTATGCATATACACTAGATTTAATTTAAGTACTATATCAGACTGGTACAGTATTCTTTATTGTAAGATAATTAAAATAAAATAGCTCGAATCAGTCTGGGGACCAAAAAAACTTGATTGGTTTGACTGTACGCTCATATTTTTTTATTTTACATTTAGACTACATTTTCAGTAATCTAATATTCACATAATCAAGTTAATTTTTAATTGAATTAAAATGTTAAATTACAATGTTGAACAAAACTAAATTATCCTTGAACAGACTAAAATTGAAACTTCGTACCTGACTTGTAAAGCTGCTTTAACATAATTGCATAAAGTGCCACAGAAATGCAGGTCACGCGACTTGAATTCAAAGTATTGGTAACACTTTCGATATGTTCAGAATAATTTATATTTCACTTATCTGAAAGTATTAACAAAACAATTTATTTAGGTGTTTTTTTTTTTTTTTCAAAATAATATTTGCCCTTCTACAATTCTTTTAATTATTACAAAAGCTTTGCTAATAAAATAGTTATGAAAAAAAAGTATAATAGGCTCCACAAAAATATCAAGCAGAACAACTGTTTCCAACATTGCTAATATGATTTATAAAGGCCAATTTGACACAAAAAATTCAACTTTAAGTATATTAGTTTCTAAAAATATTTACACATTACTGCTGGTTTTACATCCGTTCATTCATTTTTTTTTTCAGCTTTTTCACTTTATTCATCAGGGGTCGCCACAGTGGAATGAACTGCCAACTTATCCAGCATATGTTTTACACAAAGGCTGCCCTATCCAGCTGTAACCCAGTTCTGTGAAACATGCATAACCACTCATTCACACACATACGCTATGGCCAATTTAGTTTATTTAATTCAATTCAATTCAGTTCACCTTTATTTCTATAGCGCTTTTACAACGTAGAATGTGTCAAAACAGCTTCACATAGAATATTAAAGTAAACTGAAACAGTATCAGTTCAGTTTTCAGAGTTTAGGTTCAGTTTAGCTCAGTTCAGTGTGGTTTAATATTTAATGCTGAGAGTCCAAACACTGAGGAGCAAATTCATCGATGCGCAGCTCTACAGGTCACAAACCATACAAGCCAGTGGAGACAGCTGCGAGGAAAAAAAAACTTCAATTTATCTATTTCACATGTCTTTGGACTGTGGGGGAAACCAGAGCACCCGGAGGAAACCCACACCAACATGGGAAGAAGATGCAAACTCTGCACAGAAATTCCAACTGACCCAGTCGAGACTCGAACCAGTGGCCTTCTAGTAGTGAGGCGACAGTACTGAGCCATCATGTCCTGGTTTTACATAAAAAGTCTAAAATGTCTTGTACCAAGATGGCTTTCTAAACATTAAGAAAAATAAATAAATAAATAAACACACACACACACACACTTTTCACCCCTCAAACTTTGAATTCAATTGTAAATATTCACAACTGATCTCATATCAGTCATAAAAAACAAACAAACAAATACATAAATAAATAAATAAATAAAATCATCTGCCTACGGTATGCTTGACTCCAGATATCCAAATGTGTTCAAATACTTTGTATAGCGTCTGTATGCTGCACAACCCATCAGAGTCATCTCACAATGTTGAAATTTAGCATGCAGAATGAGAAAAAAAGGGCATCTTACTATGGCACAGGTGCTCCACTGACTCCACTGGGACATCACGCAGTCGTCAGGACACGGCAGGACGCAGGTCTGCGCTTGAGGAGGAATTTCATCCTGGTCACACAGGGTCTCATTCACACTGGCCACCAGGTCCTCACTGCCACGACTCACACACCTGTCACACAGAGACAACAACAGAATGGAGGAGTATGGGTCATAACCCTTCAGAGAAGCATCTGTGATGGGGTTATTCTGCAGGAATGTGTCCTTGCTCACCAGATCTTGCGGCTCTGGACTCCCTCTCCACAGGCTGGCAGCTCGTCCACTGTGTTGATGGTACAGACTGACCATGGGTCTGTTAGCCACTCGTACTGATCACACTCACTTCGACAGGGAACTGCCTCATACACCTGCAGACACATACAGACGGGCACCATCAGTTGACTGAAGTGACATTCATTTCAGGATATTAAGGGATAGTTCAGCCATAACTGAACATCTCTTTACCATTTACTCACACTCCAGTGGTTTTATGATTTTTTTTTCTTTTGTTGAACACAAAATGAGATATTGTGAAGAAAAATGCAGCCATTGACATCCATATAGGAACAAAAAATATTATGGCCATCAAAGGCTGTTTTTTCCAGCCAGAATATTTTGGTGTGTCTTCCTTTGAGAAAGAAAATCAGACAGGTTTGGAAAATGTGGATTAAATGATGACAGAATTTTCTTTTTTGGCTGAATTTAGCACTGACGGGTTAACTTGAACCATACAAAACACATTTTATTAAGAAGTAAATTTAAAAACTATACCAAAATTAAACTATTATATGCCCTAAAGATGTCAAAGTCTTGAATCTGATGCATAACAAAATAAATGCTGGTCTTCTTTTAAGACAGATAACCAATTCTGCCAACATCACCCGAGCTGGAAATAATGTTTTCCAATCAGCCCTGCCAGGACTTCATATTATGTTTTTGTTGTTGTGTTTATTTGTTTATTTTGTGTGTGTTTTGTGTAAACATGACTGAATTGTGTTGATATTTGCAGCATTAAAACCCACATGGACCCAAGATTCTCAGAGAAATCAGTCAAGTTTGCTGAAGGAAAAATCATGGTTTGAGATTACATTCGGTAACATCAACAGCCTGAGGTGCTGACCATTTTATTGCAAACCACAGGAGAGGGCAAATTCAATACCAGAATAGCGCTCCTTCTTATACTTTAGCCTCCTCATAAAAGTTCCTGAAAGCAAAGATGGTCAAGATGCTCCAGGATTGGTCAGCTAAGGCACCAGACATGAACATAATTAAGCATGTCTGGCATAAGATGAAGGAGGAGGCATTTAAGATAAATCCAAAAATTCTTGATGAACTCTTGAGTCCTGAACAAATGCTTTATTTGCTATTCCAGATGACTTTATTATTTCGAGTCATTGCAGAGATGTATGGACGCAGTCCTCCAAGCTCATGGGAGTCATACACAATATTAATTCTTTTTCCACTGCACCAGGACTTTATATTCCATACTGTACATTATTTCTGTTAGGTGACAAGAAATTTGTTTTTATTGAAATGTTTTTGTGCATTTTGTGTAAACATGACTGAACTGTGTTGACAGTTGCAGCATTACTAACGAATGCATAATATTATTTCATTATAAGTTATTGATTTTACTGAATTTTTGATCAATGAACTCAGTCTCTGTATGTATAAAAGTAGCCTACGTCACAGTGGCACAGTGAGTAGCACGATTGCCTTACAGCAGGAAGGTCACTGGTTCGAGCCTCGGCTGGTTCAGTTGGCATTTCTTTGTGGAGTTTGTATGTTCTCCCAGTGTTCACGCGGGTTTCCTCTGGGTGCTCCGGTTTACCCCACAAGTCCAAAGACATGCACTATAGGTGAATTGGGTAAGCTAAATTGACTGTAGTGTATGTTTGTGAATGAGTGTGTATGAATGTTTCCCAGTGATGGGTTGCAGCTGAAAGGGCATACACTGTGTAAAACACATGCTGGATAAGTTGGTGGTTCATTTAGCTGTGGCAACCCCAGATTAATTAAGGGACTAAGCCAAAAAGAAAATGAATGAATGAATGAATGAATGAATGAATGAATGAATGAATGAATGAATGAATGAATGAATGAATGAATGAATGAAAGTTATTCTGTGAAATTGAATGTGCTATATGAACTGAATTTTTTTTCATAAAAGTCATCCCTGCTTTTTAACTATTGCCTGTTTTATTTGTGCAGTTGCTTTGACACAATTTGCATTGCATAAAGTGATATAAAAACAAAAATTTGTGCCCAATCTTGAGACTTTTTTATGCAAAACAATGATGAGAATTACAAAGTATGTACATGTTTTACAAGCCTTTAAAAATCTAATGAGTATTCAAAAAAATGATTAAATATGCTAGTGAAATCAGACATTATGAGGACTGACATGACCATGCCACTATATTAATACCTTTCATTTTGCTTCTCGCACTCCAAAGGGAAAGTTCATCCAAAATTGAAAATGCTTACTCATTTACTCACCCTCTAAACCTCTTTGAGTTTCTTTTTTTTTTGTTGAACACAAAATACAATAAATTGAATAATGTTGTTCCTACTATGGAAGCTAACGGCTGCTGGTTTTCAACATTCTTTATAATATACATCTACATTTTTAATCTACATACAATCTTTATTTTTGAAGCGTGTCAGTAAAGAGTAAGGAAATTTTCCATTTTTGGGTAAAGCACCCTTTTAAAATGAAATGACCGTTTTTTTGTAGGCTCTGAAAATTCTCTTAGGGTTTTGAGGTGAACAGGGTAGAAAGACAAGACAAGTGAAGGTTGCAAATCAATGATTTAGAGAGATATCCTGAAATATTAAATATTACAAATGGCCTTGCCTCAAATTGGAAACTTCCTTTCACAACACAGTTCCAAGTAAAATCTGATGGGTGTCAAAGTCAGTTCACACCTTTAGACTGGAAGATGAGCACATACAAATTCATTAGGCCTCATAATTATGAAAATCTAATATTGCTCTTCCCTTCAGGTAAACTTAAATAAAGAAATTAATAAAAAAATAAAAATAAATAAAATAAATAAAAATAAAATAAAAGTAAAAAAACACCAAAAGGAATGGCTAAATGCAAGGATACTTCTGGATTTTCCATAAACCAACTCAGACCTCTCTGGTGATCTGTTAGCTGTCAAAATGTCATTCTTTACTCGTTGCCTAAAAGATTGGCCTCAAGCCAACAAAAGGGGTCATGCACCGGATAAGAAGTGCTATGCCGCAATTTGTGGTGCCAAGCTTTTAAAACAAACTTTTTTTCTAAGCATATCTGTAGCAGCACTAACCATTGTTGTAACTATTATACAATTCTAACTATTATGGATTGTTTTATTTAGTAAATAAGACGGTCTTAATATCCTTGTGTGACCTTCATTAGCTAAAATGAAAAGTGGTGTATTTTTAGCTTTTCAATACTTTTGAATGTAAGTGTAGTTAACAAAGTAACATAATAGCTGCCAGATTGCTATAGCCTAAACCAGTGGTTCTCAAAGTGTGGGTCGGGACCCCCCGAGGGGTTGCGGGGCAATAAAGGGGGGTCGCCTGGTGATTTCCAAAAATCTGTTAATTTTTATTAAACCATAAAAATTAACATATTTTATCCATAACTATACTGAAAATAAAAATAGTAGTTTATACTTACTATATACTATATAGTTACTATAGTAGCTTATAGTTACTAGTTCTATTGGATTGCGACCACTGGGGTAATTACATTATATTAAAGGCAGCAATAGCGTCAGATGCATTTTGATTTTAGAACATCAGGTTATACTTTCTGGCACATTTAAAGCACTGACACAAATTTAATTTTTGTGTCTGCGTCATTGCATGCAAGGTTTCTGTATTTATAACCACCTCAGAGGATATTGGGGGTCGCGAGTCACTGGCATTGTTATTTTGGGGGTCGCGGGCTGAAAAGTTTGGGAACCCTGGCCTAAACATTGGAAAATTAATTCAAAGCTTGAAACATGTATATGTAAATAGCTCCTGTTATTCTCCTTTATATTAACAGACTTTATTACTAATATTAAATCATGCTGTGTTCTTAATAATAGTACATTTGATGGCACAACGCAGGTCTCAACAGTACTTAGTAGGCAAGGGGTGTCAAGCTTCCTGTAGGGCCGCAGCCCTGTACAGTTTAGTTCCAACCCTACTTCAACACATTTACCTGCAGTTCAGTGAAGGACTTAATTAGTCTGGTCAGATGTGTTTAATTAGGGTTACAGCTAAACTGTGCAGAGCTGCAGCCTTCCTGGAACAGAGTTTGAGACATGTGACTTATGCCTCATTCGCAATAGCAGCGACTTTGTAGCTGCCTGTTGCTCTGGGTCTATAAAGCATGAAGACCACTGGCTTTTGAGTGAGCTGAGAGAGGATTATGTGAGCTCTATTGGTGCTCCTATGGTCGCTCAAGAAAGTCGCTCTTCATTTGCATAAAGTTGAAGGATTCTCAACTTTAATTCATTGTTCGACACGCCCACCTGGTCTCCAACGGTCGCTGTTGATCACGTAGACGATGGTCACAAGATATTGCTCGCTTTTTGTTGAAATGAACTGTCGCTTGTCGATTTGCCGCTGCGAGTCACTTGTAGTATGAATGAGTCTTTAGGCTGTTGTCCTCTAAAGACACTGATCCTGTTTTACATTTAATCAATTTAATTTATAGTAGGTGTGAATCTCTACCTGACTAAAGAGTATGCTAATATAAAAAATAGCCCATTCGAAGCTGTTATCATTTGTTTCTGCAAAAACCTACATTTACTCTCTTTACCTGCTTAAGTGTAAATCAGTGGGTGGGACTTTACAGTTAGTGATGTAGAATCTGCTTGTTAGGTCGTGTTTCTGTTTCCCAGTCACTATTTATTTAATTATTATACATAATAATTGTATGACTACTTTTTTATTACACACTGAAGTGAATTTTATATAAAAATCATGGTGTCTCTGGGCAGTCTCTGGACTTGCTGAATTCCAGACATCAACATTTAACAATTTATAAAAAATTAATCAAAATAATCTGGCCATCAGATATTAGGCATAGATTTACATATATATTGCAACCGTGATTTTTGAAAGTACATCGCTTTTTAAACCTTTATTATTACAATTTGTTGAGTCTCCCCACACAGTTTGATTGCTTGGACCTGGAAGTCTCTTACACCTGGAAGTGTAATTTCAAAACACTACTAGTTTAGAAAATCACATGAAAACCTTATATTTTAAAGTGTTATTTATTGTTGCTCAATAACCAAGTAATACAGTATAAAATAATAATAAAAATCAAACAATAGTCCATTTCTCTTTGGATTTAAAAAATAAGTGGAAAAAGTTTTTGCCATTTAAACATACGTAATAATTTTACACTGAAAACAAATGACAGAACAATGAAATAAAAAAAATAATAAAAAAAAAAATAAATAAATAAATGAATGAATGAATGAATGAATGAATAAATTAAATAATTCTTGTCTAATATAAATCTAAGCATCATATTAGCTAAGTATTTGCAACTTAGATTTTTCAGTTCAGATCCATTTAAGACTACTTCAGAAAACTGAAGATACAAAAAAGCAATATTGTGACGTTTCACTAAATGTTTTTCTGCTGGCTTAAATTATTAAGGAAACTCTCCAAAAATATTCCATGCATATGATTAGTTGGTTGATCATTTGCATTTATTCTTGGCTTTGATCTCAAAAATCCTGGATAGTTGCCATATACAGTAGCTTGACCTATAACATCTAATGGTCAGGAAATACAGCCTAAAATAACAAAACAGGCCTGCATAATAGATGACTCTGTCACATTCTGCAATGCTTTCCTTCACAACATTGTTTTTGTTTGCATCAGATGTGTCCGCTCTTCGGTTTGTAATGATGTCTGATGACTTGCAAGAGGCTTGCAGCAGGCTTTTTGATGTGATGTGCATGTATGGTATCCTTCTGCTTCTTAACTCCGCAAGACATGATTTCATTCACAAATGAGTCCAGAAGCCAAACACTGCAGTTACGAAACACATGGCAATCAAACAAAAAGCCTCTCGAAGAAAGTTGCTTACGAAATCACAGTGAACAAATAAAACTGTAAATGTGTAGCTTCCACTACGAGGGGTAATGCGGGCCCTAAACAACATATCCCATCTGGCCCTGCAGCTGCTTAAAAACCCCTCTCCTCGCATCTCGTCTCTCCTCTCCTTTAATGAGTGTCATTGAATTTCAAATTACAATAATCAAATGACTGTTAGGATGATGCTCAAGATGTGAGAAGTGAGTGAAAAGATGATGAATGAAATTGGCAATAAATCTACCGAAGCATTAAAAAAGAGGGTAATTTCATTAACACAGACAAATATCAAGCTCGGCAAACATGACGATATCAAGAAATTAAATTGCCACGTTAAGAAACAATCATTAACGCGGCAACACTCATCAACAACAGCGAGCGATTTTATTTAATGGGGGAACGTCAGTTTTACAGCACGCCTGGCAGTTTTTCTATACGGCTACAATAAACATCCAACCTGTTGTCTGACTTTTACAACGCAAAGGCGGCGCACGGTTATTGCGCATTAAGGAAAAGTTCCCGTCTGTTCTTTAAATAGCTCGAAATATAAGAATCTGTCCTCCTTCACTGCCTAGCGGAGGTAATATTTTAAGCAAAAAACCCCAGCTACGCTGCTCGAGGGTCACCTCCTGTAACCTCTTGGAGGATGTAGATACTCTGGGCCGGATAATGAAGTCCCCTGATCCCTCTCAAATGTCAGTCTAAGGGCCAGAGAAGACATGAAAATGTACTTCATACTAATTCAAATCTCAGTCAGGCCATGATAGAAATACACTAGCGCTCCTCTCATTCAGAGGCCAGACGGGCAGTGGGGTTAACAGATGCACAGGGAGAAACACAGAATGAGCCACTGACCTGAGCCTTTGAAGATGTCCGTATTAGCAGTGCATGACAAGCAAAGGAGAGAGAAGAGAAATGATATATATATTAGTTGCGAGCTTTAACTTCTCCTGTGCAGTCTAGACTAGCTAACCAACTACCGTTAACAGATTAGAGAAAATACAGAAAAAAATCTATCGCAGCTTTTGTCTGGCTGTGTGTGTAATTATGTCTTTATGAAGAATGAAGGTGAAGACATTAAAGACCACGGTAAGCTGCCAGATGCAACTAACTTGCATGAGAAATATGGAAAATAAAAAGTTCAGCTGGAAATGGGTAATTCAGGTCACCAAAACATCTTAAATGCCTTAAATTATCTAAAATGTCTGTTATCTTCCTCTTGAGGTGGAAGTTTTTTTTATTATTATTATAACTTGACCTAATACAAAGACCCCCAAAATTATTTGGGCGCATGAGACACTCTTAAAAAGGAATAACACTTTACTTTGATGTTCTACTTTATCATTCTATTGACTCCACAGTACACTGTAAGCAACTTCGAAACCATATGTGACCCTGGATCAAAAAGGCATGTTGCACTGGGGTCTTTTTGAGGGTCAGATTTAATGTTTTACTTGTATGCCAAAACCTCATTAGACTATTACGTAAAATCAGATATTTATTTATTTCCTAGAAAGTGCATTAAAACTTAATGAAAAGTTACTTTTGATTAGTAATGTGGATGCTAAGCACTTCATTTGACAATTTAAGGTGTGATTTTCCCCAATGTTTTGATCTTTGAAATCAATCAAACAAAATCTAAAACAAATTGTGTTCTATAGTTATTTGACGATTTTATACATATGCCTGATTTTGTGGCTCAGGGTCACATAACCCAGCAGGCACAGGACATCAACATGACATCAAATTGACGTTGTACCCCAGTGTTGTGGCACATTGCAGTTTGGGTGGAAATGAAAATCGGTTTAAAGTCAGAACCCAGCATCAGACCGATGTTAATGTCCAACGCCGAACAGATATTGGATTTTGCCCATTTTCCAATGCAATCTAAAAACAACCAAATATTCACATCTGATGATGTTACAGCTTGACGTTGTGTGGTAATTACCAATATAACGTCTATCAGACGTTGGAATTTAGTTGCCATACCTGATGAATAAATGTCAGTATTTTATGGTAATATGACATAGGTTTAAGATGTTGGCTCGGCGCCTGATATCACAACCTAAATCTAACCTAACATTAATGTCTTATGATGTAAGAATGTATGATGGAAAAAAGATCACATTTTTTGTACATAAAAGTATTCAAAATGTTCAGTCCATGTGTGATTTTAACATGTGAAGCTCTTGTGATGGTAATGTGGCATTTCTGTAAGTGTATGTTCTCCCAACACACAATCTGAATTTAAATATCTTTGCAAATATAATACTTATACAATACTTATTCTACTAACCCTAACAATCTATGGAGTGTTGAGTCCAAAAATAAAATTTTAATCCCATCCTACTCTTTAAAAAAATAATACAAAAGGCTAAAAAGATAACATACAGTTACACATATTTTCACATTACTTTCCATAAAAGGTAACAGACCTAGTAACTTTTTAAAAGTAACTTTAGATCATAATATATTACTTTTCCCTCTACACTGAATCTTCTATGATAACCAAATGAGAATTATTTGACATGCAGTTGCAAAGTTACTTGCTGCAGAGTCAACAGAATGTCTAAAGGAGAACAAATTGCAAATAAATTGCTAGCTGAAAAGGTTTCGATTGCATGGCATTAGATGTTTCAAACCAAAGCGGCATCTCAGAAATAAGTGCAATTTAAAAGAAACACAGAAGCTTTTTCTTTTCTAACACAGTAGCCATACTGTTCAAAATTAGGTTAAAAAAAGGGACACAATTGCAGTTGATTTGATAAACTCTATCAGTGGTTATTCTGCTAAGGCATATGCACAAACCTTACGAGAACAAAATGCAACAAAAATGCCTTGAGAAAAATAAAGAGATGTTAAATGAGCCTGAAATGTAAATTTTGAGAAAATTAGATTTTGAGTGCAAATCAAAACTGACCATATGCATGTAATTGTCTTAACAATACAGGATAATTCAGATGGTAAACATTTGCTGAATAGAGTTTGTATGGCTGTGTCTGACACTTCCTGAGGATTTTAGTAGCATCAGTAACGTAAAACTACAGTGGAACAATTATTGCTTGATATTAAATTTAATTTTTGCAAACCTTTTTTTAAAGCATTTTAAATAAGTATAAGAAATATAGGTGCGAAACATTGTTGAAATATTCAAATAAACGGCAAGTGTTTAATACAGAATCCTGAAACACATGCAAACTGAATTCAAAAGAAATATATTTAAGTATTTAATGAATGCTTCTATAGTCGACAGATATATACTATTATTACTAATACTACTACTAGAAATACTACTATATATGTATATATATTTATATTTAGGACCGTTTAGAAACATGATGCTCTTTTTTGCGCTATCACCATTTAATGAGATCATTTATTCAAATTTATACAAATTAAGCACTGACTGTAACCTTACACTATGTACTGCATTAGCTGTGACTTATAATATTTGCACATGTTGTTCTTTTGTTGCTTTGATGACGTCTAAGCAAGTAATCTAATGATGAATTTGAAAGCTAAACCTAAATTAAAACAATATATATATATATATATATATATATATATATATATATATATATATATATATATATATATATATATATATATATATATATATATTGTTTTAATTTAGGTTTAGCTTTCAAATATATGTGTATATATATATATATATATATATATATATATATATATATATATATATATATATATATATATATATGTTTGTGTGTGTGTAGATACTGTAACTGTCAAGAATATTGGGTCAAAGCAGAGCAGAAGGCAAACACTGAAGGCAAATACATCGATGGGGCATTTAATATATGCACGCCCCCACACACATACAAACACAGTAGCCCACAGAGCCCTAACGTAGGAGCAGCGTTCACACGGGCAGCGGTAAAGCCTAGCAGGCAACTCTCCACTCTATAAATCTCTTTAAGTGTCACAGACTGACTCAAACTTCAAACAGATTGGGCCATTACTGTCTCCTGGCCCCTGGAATCAGACAAAACAATCGGAGGACACTGAAACGTAAGGAGATAAATGCTACCTCTGCCATGGCTTCTAATGCACTAAAGATGATGTCGTGATATTGAAACGCTGATACCAGCCAAAAACAGGAGACAAAATAAAAGGATGAGATTTCAGGAAGTGCCTGTGGGATAAAGGGCATATACAGAAAGTCACAGTGTTCCAACCTCGCACACTAATGCTGAAACTAAACAACATTATGGGAGAACCGACAGTAAGAAGTCATTTATCCGAAAGCTGCCGATTCACTATCTGAGAAAGATTGGTGGGATGCTGCAAGAAACCTTTAGATTTTTTGTGAATGCCTCTTCTCTCTATCAAGTCATCACATTTCTGTTTGAATCTTTTGGAAGTGTGATAGATTTGTGAGGTCTGGCAGATGGCTAATTCATTTATTCAATTTTTTTGTCAAGCACAACTGTTCCATTAACAAAGTTTTACCAAAGCTAAAATACAGACCAAGCACATGGATAGATGAGTAAAATCAAGAAGATTTGCATTTGGCGTGTTCAAATGTTACCTGCCTATGCTACAACTACAATTAATTTAGACCCCTATATATATATATATATATATATATATATATATATATATATATATATATATATATATATATATATATATATATATACAGTATATATATATATATATATATATATATATATATATATATATATATATATATATATATACATATACATATATATATATATATATATATATATATATATAGAAGAGCTCTCATTTTATATGTAATGATAGTGATTAGCTGGTAAATAAAATACATTTCATACATAAAAATGTCACTTTAGGCGATTCTTTGTTTTTTAACAAGGTAAATTTTCTTTTGTGTCAAAAACAGCTAAATCCAGCAGTGCTTTTTATGCAAAAACCCTCTAAATCCATTTATTGGAACAAGACAGTGTAATTAGTTAAAAATGAAGATGCCATTAGAAATTATTTTACCCAACATAAAACACATTGCACACACCACCTGAGGTTTAAAATGTATAAATCTGCCAAGTAAGTGGCGGTTCATTCCACTGTGATAAACCAGGGACAAAGCAGAAGGAAAATGAATGAATGAAATCTTTAATGTAGGTGTATTAATCAATAACATTAAAACTGACATTAATTAAATCTTAACAATCTTTTGGCATTTCAGATATTTAGGATTTAGATTTAATGTAAGTAGACCAATGTAAACACTGCAAACATTGTAAGCTAAGCTTGGTAGATTCAAATAATGTAAAAAACATTATTTATTTATTTAACATTATTAGTGTAAAAACATTGTGAAACATCAATATCTGTGCATCTGTCCATTAATAGAAAAAGCTTATCAGGCTTATAGGTATTATGAAGTAATTCAAAGAATGTATTGTTTTATATGTTAAAATTATCTTTTTAAAAAATAGCTTAAATTAGCAAATAAAACACAAGGTAAGGCCTACTGGGCAAAAAGGGGATGCCTCTCAAACACTTTTAGAAGTTGTTCCTGTTTATCGTCATAGCGTCCACGTGGCATAAAGAACAGCATCTTAACTCTGTCTTTCATGAAATGAAGTTGCAGTTTATTGTATAGTTAATCGGACCCATTCAAAGTAGCTCCACTGCGCAAACAAACATTATGAATGCATGTTACACTTCTGACTGCACATTGTGCTTTGTTTTTCTTATAATGCGCAGAGTTTTGAGGTAGGGGGCATTTTTATTTGCCATTCACTGACAGTCGGACAGGCTCATCCAGTTCATCAAACATCAAACTCTCCTCATAAAAGTCGGCGCATCAGCTCTTCATTTATTTATTTATTTATTTATTTATATATATTTATTTGTAACAAGCTAAGTCGTTTATCAAACTAACTTAATCTTACTTATCAAACAAAACATTGATTCACTAGCTTTTCTATTATACCCTTATTGGGGCTAAACACCCACTAAAATAAAAATTCTATACTTAACTATTTTCATTGTCATTGAAGCTAGCTAAATAGATAAAAACTGAATGAATAAATAAATAAATAAATATAGTAGCTATAGAAAAATTAAGGTGTTGTTTAATTTACAACTACAATGTATACTTTTTTATTAGTATGTGATTAATTATATTAGGTATTCATTAAAAAAAACCTTGCTGTCAAGAAATCTGTTTTGTTACTGTTCAGACAAAAAAAAAAAAAAAAAAAAAAAAAAAAATATATATATATATATATATATATATATATATATATATATATATATATATATATATATACATAAGACATAAGAAATGCTTCTTGAGCATCATGTTGGTGCATCCCAGTAGTGACAAGAGATTGCAAGCAAAAAGTAAATTATTGAAGGGTTAGTTTACTCAAAGATGAAAATGAAGTAATTAGTTACTCACCCAGACAATCATTCATCTTCAGAACACAAGATATTTTAGGTGTAATCTGAGAGCTCCCTGACCATTTAAAGACAGCAACAGTCCTGACAGTCCACAAAAATACCAAAATATATCCTTCAAAAAAGACCATTTTTTTATTTGTTCAATTGAAATATTATTAGCAGCATGGTCTCTCGCATTGTTGCCCACTAAAGCTAAGCAGGGCTGTGTAACTGTGGGAGACCACATGAGAAAGATAGGTTGCTGCCGGAAGTGATGTTAGTGAGACCAGCAGGGGGTGCTGAACCTGTATGGGTCCGGATGCCCCAGTATATTGATGGGGACTCTATACTGCACAGTAAGCGCAGTATTTCAGATGAGATGTTAATTAAATAAATAATTTAATGACTCTGTGGTCATTAAAAATCACAGGATGGTCTTCGAAAAAGAGAAGGGGTTTAACCCAGGCACCCTGGCCAAATTTGCAAGCTGGCTTCTATTGTCTCCACCAATTAGCTAGTATTTGGTTTGCATTCAAGCGCAAAAGATCTGCCTTCACATCATCCAGGTGGACGCTGCACAGGAGGTAACCCCTCCACCCCCCAAGCCCAAATATAATGTGTAAAGTGCTTTGAGGGTCCAGAAAATTATTATTATTATTATTATTATTATTATTATTATTATTATTATTATTGCTATTATTATTATTATTATTATTATTATTATTATTATTATTATTATTATTATGAAGCTGAGCATTTCATCTAAATGTCAGATTCCATGTAAAATATCTGAATTTATTTTCTGAATGAATGAAGGTCTGTGAGGGAGCGTAATTACTAGCGCAAATTTAATTTTTGGGTGAACTAATCCTTTAAGTAGAATGAAGAAATGCCATAGTCCTCAAATTTCTCAGAAAATCTTAGCAGATTTTTAAATACATTTTCAGAAGATCCATAATCTTGTAATCTTTTTGCAGCAAAATGAGCATGAGAAAATGATGCGCTATTTGTTTGAACACTATGATCAGAAACACACAGTTCCTGTTTCCACACAAATCATTTCAGTGTGCTTTTTTTCACAACCACCATTTTAATAGATTCTATCCTCAGCCCAATAAATTATTTAAAATGGCAGTATTCATATTTTTTTAAAATGCATATTTTACTAACAATTCGTTAATTTAACCTCCACACTCACAGTTGTGAGCTTTATACCTCATATACCTATAAATTCATCCCAGATTTAGTCATTAAGCAGCCATTCATCCTAATACCGAGAGCTTTCTCTGAATTAACACTCAGAATTACATTTCTGACCTTTTTTTAACCAACAAGGGGATTCCATGGCCACTGGATGACAAGTAAGCATTTATTATTTATATTATCATGCAGTTCTCGTTTCATTATTCTAATTAGTTGATAAAGTGATGGCTAACCTTTGTAGCACAGCTAAACGCTCCAGGCCATCTGGACTGCAGAGGACTTTCACAAAGCTGGAAAGACTCCAAGAGCAAATTGAGCACCACCCCACCGGGGGACTGAACAATATGCAGATTCACAACGTCTGTGTGATGCAGGAGAGCATCAGAGGAGGAACAAGAGTGTGAACAGCGATCATCAAGGCTTTACAACTTCTTCACCCAAGCATGTCTTCAGAAGTCTGTGTTTGTAGAAACAATCAGCTCTACAGAATTTTAACTACTCTACATGGGGTTAACTGAAATCTTTGTGGTTGCATTTTTTATTAGTTTTAAACCTGTTTTAATACATGTTTAATATGTTTTTATTCATTTTAAAGCTTTTATTGTTTTAAATTTTCAGATTTAATCGTGTGATTGTCTTTCTTTTTATTTCTTGTTTATGTAAACTACATTGAATTATTATTGTGCATGAAATGTGCTTCATAAATAAACTTCCCTTTGCTTTGCATTCATTCATTTTTATCTTTTTTTGTCAGTTCATACCAGGTCAAATCACAGCTGATGTAACAGAATGTGTCAGGGTTCTGCCACTTTGGTCTTGTAAATTCTTGTTTTGGTGGCAGAGCTCTGACACTACTCCACGTCTGGTCCTGTTTCTGTCTCTGTGTGCGCGCGCGCGCCGTCGTGGGTGTACGCAGAGTGTGCGCGCTGCCACTTGATGTGGCCGCGCACGCTCTGCGTCCCTCAGACGCGCGCGCTCTTGTACTAGTGTTTGTGTTTGTTCTGTCAGCAGCGCGCTGCTTTATTCTCGGCGCCTCCGTCTAGTTGGTTTCAGTTTTGGTTGGCGCTGAGATGAAGCATGCGCGTTGCTTATGTGTGAGCGCACGGTAAGGTATTTATCTATCGTGTGCTCGTGTCTTGCGTCTCTTGTCAAAGCACGTGGCTTGGTGTTTACATTGTGGTCACGTGCTTTTGTCGTGTGCTTCAGTGTTGCGTTATGTGAGCGCATGGCTTGTATTGTCTCTCTGTGTCATGCGCTCTCCCGTCTATTGTCTAGTCCCACCCTCCTTGTTTACTTATTATTAGTTTGTCATGTTCACCTGTGTCAATTTACTTTTTGCTTTATAATCCCCCTCATGTTTTCAGTCATTTGCCTGTTCGTCGTCGTCGTTATTTCCATGTCGTGTGCTATCCAGTCCTGTTTGTCCTGCCAGCCCATCCAAGTTTGTTTGAGTGTTTGTTTTATAGTTATGTTTTTCCCCCTCGGGGTGGTTTTTGTTCTAATTTTGTTTTATTTTTATTATCAATAAATCATCCTGTTTGCACTTGAGTCCTCGCTCCCTCATCCTTCCCGAACCCTGACAGTACGAACAGGCCAAACAGAGGACTCAGCAACAGGATGAGCATAATTATCCTTCCACCCACCACAGCAGAGGAGAGACAGAGGCGCCTTCAGGGGCTGGTGTCGGCCCGCCAGCAAGGTCTGGAGGTAAAAAGCTTTGCCCAGTTTTTTTGGACTTATGCTAGGGGGCTTGAGTTTGATGACGCCACTCTGAAGGAAGCTTTTAATCTCTGTCTCGATGAACCCCTGCCACAGTGGGAGATGGATCAGCTTGGGGTGTTGGACTTCTGGGGCTTCTCACTTTATCTCCACCACCGCAAGGATTGGCAGATCCTCACACCACCTCCAGCTGATTGTGGCAAATACTCCACCCCTCCTTCCTCTACGAGTGCAGCTCATGACCTCCCTCTGACTCGGTCGAGTAAACGGAGGCTGCAGAGAAAGAGGGCTGCCCAAACTGCTGCACCAGCCCCAGAGCGCCCTCCAGTGTCGGCTCCAGCCCCAGAGCGCCCTCCAGTGTCGGCTCCAGCCCCAGAGCGCCCTCCAGTGTCGGCTCCAGCCCCAGAGCGCCCTCCAGTGTCGGCTCCAGCCCCAGAGCGCCCTCCAGTGTCGGCTCCAGCCCCAGAGCGCCCTCCAGTGTCGGCTCCAGCCCCAGAGCGCCCTCCAGTGTCGGCTCCAGCCCCAGAGCGCCCTCCAGTGTCGGCTCCAGCCCCAGAGCGCCCTCCAGTGTCGGCTCCAGCCCCAGAGCGCCCTCCAGTGTCGGCTCCAGCCCCAGAGCGCAGCTCAGTGCCGGTCCCAGTCCGGCTCCTTGCCCTGCCGGCGCCACCCAGACGTCTTGCCCAGCCGCCTCCAGCCCGGCACCTTGCCCTGCCGGCACCTACCAGACGTCTTTCCCTGCCGGCACCACCCAGACGTCTAGCCCTGCCGGCTTCAGCCCGGCTCCTTGCCCTGCCGGCACCACCCAGACGTCTAGCCCTGCCGGCTTCAGCCCGGCTCCTTGCCCTGCCGGCACCTACCAGACGTCTTGCCCTGCCGGCACCTACCAGACGTCTTTCCCTGCCGGCACCTACCAGACGTCTAGCCCTGCCGGCTTCAGCCCGGCCCCTTGCCCTGCCGGCACCACCCAGACGTCTTGCCCTGCCGGCACCACCCAGACGTCTTGCCCTGCCGGCACCTACCAGACGTCTTGCCCTGCCGGCACCTACCAGACATCTTTCCCAGCCGGCTCCAGCCCGGCACCTTGCCCTGCCGGCACCTACCAGACGTCTTTCCCTGCCGGCACCTTCCAGACGTCTAGCCCTGCCGGCTTCAGCCCGGCTCCTTGCCCTGCCGGCACCACTCAGACGTCTTGCCCAGCCGGCTCCAGCCCGGCACCTTGCCCTGCCGGCACCTACCAGACGTCTAGCCCTGCCGGTCCCAGCCCGGCTCCTTGCCCTGCCGGCACCACCCAGACGTCTTGCCCAGCCGGCTCCAGCCCGGCACCTTGCCCTGCCGGCACCTACCAGACGTCTTTCCCTGCCGGCACCTACCAGACGTCTAGCCCTGCCGGCCCCAGCCCGGCTCCTTGCCCTGCCGGAACCTACCAGACGTCTAGCCCTGCCGGTCCCAGCCTGGCGCCTTGCCCTGCCGGCTCCCCTCTGGTCTCTAGCCCTGCCGGCCCCAGCCCGGCTCCTTGCCCTGCCGGAACCTACCAGACGTCTAGCCCTGCGGGTCCCCGCCCGGCGCCTTGCCCTGCCGGCTCCCCTCTGGTCTCCAGCCCTGCCGGCTCCCCTCTGGTCTCCAGCCCTGCCGGCTCCCCTCTGGTCTCCAGCCCTGCCGGCTCCCCACAGGCCTCCAGCCCAGCCGGCTCCCCACCGACCTCCTGCCTTGTCTCCCCTGATAGACTCTCCCTGGGTCGTCCCTCCTGCTCCTCCCTGGTGTTCCTTTCCTCCACCCTGGACGGACCCACCGGCTCCACCCTGGTTCCCTGCTGGGGCTCCTGACCCGCTGGACCCACCCTGGACAGTTCCTCCGGTCCCACCCTGGACTGATCCTCCCTTGTCTTGCCCTCCCATCCCTCCCTTGTTTGTCGTTTTGGGTCTGGCTTGGCTTCCCTCCCTCCCCCCCTTCATGTCGTCTTGCCTGTTCACCTCCCTGTCTTGTGTCTGTTGATGTTGCCAGTTTTGTTGTCTTGTAGTGTTTCTTGTCTGTCTTGTACCTTGTTGGATGTTCCCATTAGGGACGCCAGGTGGCGTCCCTTTTGGGGGGGGCTAGTGTCAGGGTTCTGCCACTTTGGTCTTGTAAATTCTTGTTTTGGTGGCAGAGCTCTGACACTACTCCACGTCTGGTCCTGTTTCTGTCTCTGTGTGCGCGCGCGCGCCGTCGTGGGTGTACGCAGAGTGTGCGCGCTGCCACTTGATGTGGCCGCGCACGCTCTGCGTCCCTCAGACGCGCGCGCTCTTGTACTAGTGTTTGTGTTTGTTCTGTCAGCAGCGCGCTGCTTTATTCTCGGCGCCTCCGTCTAGTTGGTTTCAGTTTTGGTTGGCGCTGAGATGAAGCATGCGCGTTGCTTATGTGTGAGCGCACGGTAAGGTATTTATCTATCGTGTGCTCGTGTCTTGCGTCTCTTGTCAAAGCACGTGGCTTGGTGTTTACATTGTGGTCACGTGCTTTTGTCGTGTGCTTCAGTGTTGCGTTATGTGAGCGCATGGCTTGTATTGTCTCTCTGTGTCATGCGCTCTCCCGTCTATTGTCTAGTCCCACCCTCCTTGTTTACTTATTATTAGTTTGTCATGTTCACCTGTGTCAATTTACTTTTTGCTTTATAATCCCCCTCATGTTTTCAGTCATTTGCCTGTTCGTCGTCGTCGTTATTTCCATGTCGTGTGCTATCCAGTCCTGTTTGTCCTGCCAGCCCATCCAAGTTTGTTTGAGTGTTTGTTTTATAGTTATGTTTTTCCCCCTCGGGGTGGTTTTTGTTCTAATTTTGTTTTATTTTTATTATCAATAAATCATCCTGTTTGCACTTGAGTCCTCGCTCCCTCATCCTTCCCGAACCCTGACAGAATGTCATTGTATGGCAGGAAGCTTAAGTTCCAGACTGACATGCATGAGCTCAGGTGAGATTGCATAGCGTAATGATTAAAGGTAATGTTGTTGTAAATAATGTTAAATTCATGTCATAGGAAAATCGTTTAATTTTATACGCAATCAATGTGTAATCATACATGTAGTTTTACCTGTATATATATTTTTTTAAACTCCTAATGTGATACTGGCAGTCTTGCAAACTTGCAATTTAAGTGTCACCAAAAACCATGAGTTCAGCTGAAACTCTTCTTCTGCAGAAAATAAGAAAAAAAATCATCTTGCATGGTCTGAGGGTGAGTAAATTAAAAGCAAAATTTAAATTTTGGTTGTACCATCCTGTTAAGATGTTTTATTTTAGTAAAACATGCTAAATGATTAATTTATAGGCACAATATGTATGATTCTTTTAATAAAATGTCCAAAAAACAAAACAAACGATCACTATTTTATACTTTTCTACTTTATAAATGTTTCAAATATGTCATTTTAACTAGTGACATGGGTCATGTTCTGTATCACCAAGCAAATGACAACACATCCTTGATTTTCTGTTGTAGCCTTAAATAAAACAGGGAAATCTCAAAGACGCTTTAATATATTATACTTTTATATTAGACAGAAAAGCATTGTAATATAACCCTAAAGTTTATTCATTCATTCATTCACTCATTCATTCATTCATTTTCTTTTCAGCATAGTCTCTTTACTAATCTAGGGCTTCCACAGTGAAATGAACCACCAACTTAGCCAGCATATGTTTTACGCAGCGGATATTCTTCCAGATGCAACCCATCACTGGGAAAAACTCATACAATCTCATTCTCACAAATACACTCTACGGACAATTTAGCTTTATCTATAACCCATGTGTTTGGACGTGTGGGGGAACCCGGAGCACCCAGAGGAAACCAATGCCAACACAGAGAGAACATGCAAACCCCACACAAAAATGCCAACAAACTCAGCCAAACCTAGAACCTTCTTGCTGTGAAGCGACAGCGCTACCCACTGCCCTGCCGTGCCGCCTATAAAACCTAAAATGTATTCCAAAAAAACAGTGCTGCTTCTTCCCAACGTGATCACAACCAGAATAACTGGAAATGACCGACTGGCATAATAAAAGCTCTGCTGCTTTCGTGCCATGTCATGCTTGTTTATTATCAGCAATTGCTTCAGCTGTCTTGTTTAGCTTTGACAGTTTTTAGCATTACTTGGCTTCATAACTTTATAATAATCGTTGAATACTTTATCTCATCAATGAATATGATTTATGCAGGAATCCCTTAGGACGTAATGGAGACCACAACTCCCATAATTCCACTGCATTATCAAAATACAGCTTCATTTATTGTAAGTGTGTGTGTGTGTGTGTGTGTGTGTGTGTGTGTTTTATTATTATTTACTGTGCCTTTAAATACTTTCCTCTTATAAGTTTTGTGTCTGAAAGGTAAACTCCTATAAATGCATCTGCAAAAAGATAAATCATAGAAATAACCCTTTGAGGGCTGTGACCTTAATCATCACACATCATTCTTCTAGTAATCAAGAAATACATAAGAAGATGCTGACCTATAACAGTCTTCTCCACAGTCTCCAAGTTTGAGTCAAGACAAACTCAGTAGTCTTTGAACTCTTCAAAGACCTTCTACATCAAACTGTTTTTTTCTTAACAACAAACATCAAATAAAGCCTCAACAAACTGCATTGAAATTTAATTTTGTTCATAAAGAAGACTCTAGTAAAGAATTAAAGTACCCATACGAATGCCAAGGCCTCGCCTATTTTTCTATTGAGTCAGAATGCCATCACTGCAATCATTTTTCAGCATCATTGAATGAACCTTCAAGACTTTCATCCTGCACTGCACTGAATGCTCGCACAATGGCATTGACAAACACAGATATTTTAGAAATTTTAGTTAAACAGAAGTTTGGAACTTGGAAGCTTTTAGACTCCTTTATAGGACAAAGTTTTTTTTTTCAGATGGTTAGACTGACATTTAACCAATAATTAATTTCATCCCATTTCATTTTATTTTCATTCACCCATTTTCACTTCCTTTTTAGCTCTTTTGATTGTATGCTTGTTTGGGTGTATGTGCTTGTTTAGTTCAGTCATTGTTTGTCACTTCTGATGAAACCTTTGTGCACATTCATGAGTGTTAATTCTGTGCTAAATGCTTGTAACAAAGTCGCTTTAAAATGTTCGATATAGCAGCAGGATCTGAGATCTCCAACAAGAGAAATAAACATTTTCTAAAAAGATTTGCTGACACCACTGCTTGCAGTGTCTTCTATTATTACACAAGTCTGAACTGATATTTAACTGTAATCATGATTTGCATAAAAGTCACATCTTGTGCACATTACCCTTTGAATTGAACATGATTTTGAACAGCAACCCTGTAATATCCTGTATTGTCCACTTCGCAGGTCACTTACGGTTTAATGGAATAAATCTCTGAAGCGGTAAGAAAAACATACCAAATATGCATATCAGGGGTCGCAAAGGAGCAGTATTGAGAACATTGCTCAAAGCAAACATATAAGGTTCTTATATGGCCTCTAACATTAAGACAATTAATAAAAACTGACACTTGATGTTGATCAATCTAGTTTTGACTGTTGTCTTAAAGTGATAGTTGACCCCCCAAAAAATGCTGTCATCATTTACTCTCCCTTCGCTTGCCCCAAACCTAGAAAACAAAAGAAAATATTTTGAAGAATCTGTAACTACTGATTTCTATAGTATATGTTTTCGTTCTATGGATGTCAATGGTTACAAGTCTCTTATTTTGTGTGGGGAGTGGGCATGGCAAAGAGCCATGGGAACAGAATGAGGCCTGGGCTTGAGTGACAATAAGAAGCACCTGTGCCGTACACCGGCCACGAGTCTCAAAGAGGAGCTCTGGGTTATAAAAGGAGAGACAGCAGTGGAAGACAAGAGAGGACCAGACCCGGACATTTTATGTTTTACTTTTGCTTCAGTTTGGCGGCAGTCTCTGCGAGAAGCTGCAATCTGTTCAGGCCCGGATTGGCTAATCGGGAGGACCGGGAGAATTCCCGGTGGGCCGGTGCGTTTTTTGGCCGCGAGGGCCGTTGTCCCTAGCTCCAGAATCTGTTGCTCTCAGCAGTCACACTTTTTACATTAATTATTTTTTTTACTTGACCACAGTCTTCTCATTAATTATTTTACCAAAGCGCTGCTCTTTTTATCTTTTTATAATAATGATGATATGTTAATGATGATATAACTAAGACGAGCCACTTCTGATGCACAGTTGTTGTGGTCCAGTGATTAGCGCGTTAGGCTTTGACACTGCCGACCCGGGTTTGATCCTCGTCTGAGTAGGTTTTTTTTTTTCAGTTTTTCTGTTAAGACATATAATACTGTTAGGGTTGTTGAACATTTGAAGTTCTAAAGCAGCTGTTTTCTCAAAAAAATACGTGATAGTGTCATTAGAAACTGATTTGGAAATGACCTTATTTTAATATAGTCAGTCGTGAACTGAGGTGGGCCGGTCTGAGGCTTGAAACTCCAGGGCTGAAAAGGAGTCCCACTCCGGGCCTGAATCTGTTTGTTTTATTTTCTCGTTAAAAATGTAATTAAAAGTTTGTCGGTTCTCTGCCTCCTTCTTCCTGAAGGCCAGGTGGCCATCTAACTTTGTTACAGTGTTGCTGGAACCCGGGAGAAAGAAGGACACGTTTTCCAGACAACCTTACCACTGAAATGGAGGGCGAGTATTGGAGAGTTAACCTGAGTGGGGGTTTGTCAATGTTTGTCTGCCCTAGATGGTCGAGGCAAAGAAAGGTTCTGCCTTATGCTGGCTCCCAGCATGGAGAGGAGCAGGGGACACAGGGCTCACCACAACAAGGGAAAAAGCTGTGAGGAGCCATCCCAAAAGGCTTGGGGAGTCACCACCTTCTGCCAGGATGCAGAAGCTTGCTGCCATCCACAGAGGTGGCAGTGGAGCAAAAAACAAGAACCACCACCGGACAGCAGAAAACAAATGCATAGATAGATTCCCTCACAGGGCTCCCAGCACATTGAATCTCTCAGCTGTTTGAGGACCAAGTAACAATGTGTCTGTGGAACCGAACCCCAGTTCTTTTTCCTTACCCACTCTCCCATCTCCTTGTCAGTTCTCTCTTCTCTTTTTTCCCCATTTCCTCTTCTCTCGCCCTGTTTCATAAATCTCACGTGTGTGGGAACGCCACACCCAACCGAACTCCCCCACCAACCAGCCTTACCTATTATTTAGATATTACAAAGAACTGATCTAAATATGCATGAGCAATTATTAAAAAATAACAAAAAAAAAAAAAACGTCTGAGTTTTAATTACAGATTAAGCATCTGATTGAAGAAAATGCAACATTTTTACAAAAGTTCACCACAAAAAAAAAAAAAAAAAAAAATCATATTAATTCTACCCTCCTCTTGTTTTTAAACCTTTTTGAGCTTCTGGTTACAATTTATTTTAAAGTGTTCTTGTTACAGTGTAAGTACTCATTTATTTTCTGAGTAGTAGTTAACGACAATTACATACTATATAGTTAGAGTTGGAATGTGGGTTAGTTTTAGAGTTATGCATTTAATTATGGATGGATTTACAATGGTTAGTACATAGATTTTGTGTAACAAGGGCAGCTTAATGAGTTCCTTTAGTTGAATACAAAGGAAAATGTGCTGAGAAATGTTAGAACGTTGCAGCCATTTCCCCTCCATTGTATATTTTGTTCCTACAATGGATGTCAATGGCTGCTGTTTTTTTTTTGTGTTGTGATTCATGCAAGTTTGCATGAAAAAGAAGTTTGCAAAAGTTTAGAACCACTTGATTGTGAGTAAACAGTGAATAGATTGTCGTTTTTGAGTGAACTATCCCTTTAATACACTGAATTTGTTTAGATTGCTACTAGCATTCTTCATTTTCCAGTGACTCCACATTTAGCTGAGCACATGCCACTGAGATGATGGCAATGCAAACGGATCGTTTCCTCAGGTATTATAAAGCTCCTCAGTGGCATTGTGCAAAAAAATCACAGAAACAAATTCCACCTGGCTCGGCTGCGTGGCGATAAATAAAATGCGCTGACGCTAATCTCATGCTAGCATTGTCACCTTGAGCAAGGAATCGCACCCTTTTACGCCTCCCCTTGTTGAAATGTTCTCCGATTATAAATGAGTCTAAGCACAATTCAGGCTCGCAGGATAAATAACAGCTCCTCTGGCATCAAACATATTGGAAGCAGAGTGTGAGAGAGATGTTGAGAAACGCTGTGGGCCTCTCATTAATGAAGTGAAGCAGCTTTTGCCCAAATCAAAACATCAATCTCCAAAGACCTCTCTGCTAAACAAACCTCCAAGTCAACAAATTGACAGCGAGTATCAAAGCATAACATCTCTTTCGCCTAGTCATTGGCCACAAATACAGTACATTCTCTCACAGTTGGAAATGCCAGATATACACACAAAGCCTAAATGAAAAACGTATTGATTTTGCTGTATTCAATAAAGGAAGCTGTGATTGTTTCAGCATGGGGCAGAGCACTGCAGTTATGGCCATAACCAGCAAACACAACATATTTTGCCCGCAATGCACTCGAAAAGCGTGACACATATCATCATCCATAAGTGGCTGAACTCTGCACCTATTATGGAGGTGGCAGTGAGGGGGAGAGCGGCTTTCGTCTGCTTATTTCCAGTTAACAGAAGAAAATGTCACACACTTTTAACCGGTCACTCTCAAGAGGCTTCCTCTAAACGAACACCCCAGTCTGATAGATTTATTCAATCATGCCGAGGGTAAACAGACTGCATAAATGTCACTGTAATGCTACAATGCACAACTTTCTACTCACAACTTTTCTGATGAGACAGTTTACATTAGAGTTCAGAATACAAACACTTTTTTTGGTTTATGAGTATGAATATAGGTTGGCGACAACATACAGGACGTTAATTATGATTTAGGATAAGGACAGAAAAAGGACTTTATGAAATTAATTAGCTTTACAGATTTAATAGTGTAACACAACATTCTGTTGCTCACCATATTTATTATATTATATAATTATCATTATTAATTTTTAACCATATTTATAATTATTCCCATTTATTCAGTTACTTGTAGATTTCATTTTGCCCTACATAAACTGAAATTTTTAATACAAATCAGCACTGAAAAAAGGTCGAAACCAACCTAATAAACCAATGTATAATATTTATAGAAATATATTATTGTATATTGTGCATATTCACCCATCAGATTATTTATTACACCTTAGAAGATTGGGGTTTTTCTGCTCTAAACACACTGTAGCTGTTTTAGTTGCCTGTGCCTTTAATGCTATTTAATTCTCCCCACCCACTATTCCCATGTGCCTGTCAGAATGTGCTTCAATCTCTGGCTCGGCTGCATGAGATAAACAGCACAGTGACAGACATGAAAGAAGCAGATTTCATATAATGTTTGTGAAAAATACTACTGTAAAAACTGTTTCTATTATTATTTGATGTGTTTGTTTTGTAGTTAATTCAAGCCTTTCAATGAGTCACACACGATGTTGTAACAAAGTTCATGCACACACAGCGTACACACAATGGACAAACAGCGCGCACATTTAACTTTGCACTGTTATTGCGGGGTCGTGCGTCAGAGGACAAGCGAGTTCACCGAAAGGTGCAAAGCATCAGCCAGGGAGCCACCTATCAATGCGACTGCTGCGGTAAAGAATGCCTCTCCCGTATTGGTCTCTTCAGCCACTAACGACGCTGTCTCAGACAATAAGTCATGCCTCAAGATAAGAGCTAGGATACGTCATCCATGGTCAACACTGACCGACGGAGGCCCACTAACATCCACAAACCGGGATTGAAGCCCCTTTTTTATAACTGTACTGACAAGCGGCTGTGGTGATAAAGACAGCAAAATCGCTGTAGTTCTTTACAAACATGCACAGTTTTAAAAACGTTTCAAACTTGAAAAACCCTTTCTTGGTCTTTTAATCCTAGTTGCTTTGCACAAATCCTGTCTTGTTATGATTATATGCGTTACTACTAAGACATATTAACATGTGACTGTCATTTAAATTAGTGGGCGGGAAACCACACTCCTACATTCAGTTGCAGTATGGGCCTCAAAATGGGAGGGATTTGGATCCTATTTTACGTCAGGAAATAATAAAAAGAAGAGATTAGTTGTCTTTATATCAACACAATATGACTGTGGACAAACTATACCTACACACAGTTCTGTCCAAACAGCTTACAAATGATGATTTTCATCATAGGTGCTCTTTAATATATGCTAACATTAAATTAACTGAATTAATAAATGTTTTGCTAACCATAGTTGCAATCATTTAATCAGGTTTTACTTACTACACCAATATCTTAGATTATGAAAAATTAGCCTTTTTGTCAATCAAATAAAAACTTCATGAAATAGAACATCTTAAGTGCAACCTAAACATTTGTTCAACTTGTTAATAATTAAATACATATGATTATTTACCGAGACTAAGGGCTCTATTTTGACGATCCAAGCGCAAAGTGCAAAGCGCAGGGCGCAAACGCATTAAGAGTGAGTCAGAATCTACTTTTGCTATTTTAAGGATGAAAAAATTCACTTTGAGCCGTGGCGCATGATCTAATAGGGTTGAGCTTATTCTCCTAATGAGTTATAGGTGTGTTTAGAGAATAAACCAATTAGAGTCTCATCTCCCATTCCCTTTAAGAGTCACAGCGTCGCACCACAGCGCAATTGCTATTTAAAGTACATGACGGACTTAAGTCAATCTGCAAGAGCATCTGCAGCGCGAGAAGGAGAGATAAGGCCTCTCATTATCTACTTTCATTTTCACTCTCGTGGATAGGGTAACCTTGTACGCACAGACATCTATTAGCCTATAAATAATTAATTTCGTTTTTTAAGCACAAAGATTTGTTTCAAAGCTATTTCTAAACTGAGTTATAATTTCCAGCGAACAAATAAATGAAAAATAATAACGAAGTGTGTTCAAAAACCTGTGTTATATCCTAATACACATGCTGTGCCCCATATGGTCTAAAACCTGACAAGTTGTCAAATATAAGCTTGTTTTAATAAAACAAATATAAATATGGAGATGATAAATAATACTGCTTATAATAATAATAATAATAATAATAATAATAATAATAATAATAATAATAACATTATGCAAAAGCAAATTGTCATGGATAAACTAAAAAAGCCCACTTAGATGAAGAAGGCATGGTTTTTATATATATGTAGGCTAGAAAATAATATGCTTTGTAATATTTTAATCCTTTAATTTTTCATATGTTAAGATATCTGCGTATTGCTCTACATCTTGTGTGTATTAAGCAATGTAAGTGAGGCGCACAACTAACTCACTCTGCGCTGGACAATAGGCCGGCTTCGTTCTGGTCTACTAAAAAATCTATTATAGTTCTCAAAATAGCAACCCGCCAGCAATGCGCCTCATCGCCTTCCATTTTAGACCAGAACGCCAAGCTGAAACTAGTAAACAACAACAATTGCGTCGCGCCTTGCGCCACATTGTGCCATGTGTATGATAGGGCCCTAGGTATTACCATATAATAATTATAATGAATATAATGTATTGATATGATGGCAAAGCTAAATATGCTACATATATATATATATATATATATATATATCAATGCTGAATACTGTTTAAGACTCTTCTGGAAACAGTAATGCTTTTTTTACAGTAATATTTGATGAACAAAGTTCCAATGAATATGTATGCATATAGAGTTGAAGTCAGAATTATTAGCCCCCTTGATTTATTAGCCTCACTGTTTATTTTTTCCCCAATTTCTGTTTAACAAAGAGAAGATTTTTTCAACACATTTCTAAACATAATAGTTATAATAACTCATTTCTAATAACTTATTTTATCTTTTTCATGATGACAGTAAAAAAAATATTTGACTAGATATTTCCAAGACTCTTCTATACAGCTTAAAGTGAAATTTAAAGGCTTAACTAGGTTAATAAGTTAACTAGGCAGGTTAGGGTAATAAGGCAAGCATTGCATAATGATGGTTTGTTCTGTGGACTATCAATAAATAAATAAATATAATATAATATAATATAACATAATATAATATAATATAATATAATATAATATAATATAATATAATATAATATAATATAATATAATATAATATATAATAATTTTGACCTTTAAATGTTTTTTTTTAAACTGCTATTAGTCTAGCTGTTAAAAAATAAAAAAAATAAAAAAATAAATAAAGGGTGGGCTAATAATTCTGACTTTAACTATGTATATTTTCTTGTCATAACATCAACTTTTTATTTTCAGAAAATTGCAGTGAATGTCTATAACAGTGGTGCTTAAACTCAGTCATGCAGGCCAGATGTCCTGCAAAGTTTAGTTTCAACACACCCTTTGCTAGCTAATCAATCACTTACTAGGCTATTTAGAACCTTCCGTGCAGGTGTATGCCTCAACACACCTGCACAGATGATTCTAGAGAGCCTAGTAAGCGATTGGAACTAACCTTTGCAGAAGTTAAAATCTGCAGGACATCATTCCTCCAGGAGCGGGTTTTAGCACCCCTGGTCTATAAAATAAAAGCAAGTGAAATACAACAAACGACATATTCCAGCAAAAACACATAAAACCTCATATTTAGGTGGCATTCCAAGCACTTCTTTTTCTAGAAATATTTGTACTGTTAGTAATATTTAATATAGAAAAACAAACTCTCCTTCTCTATTTACCAGTCTCTATAAAACACTGTTTAACATTTGTTTAATGTGAATGCACTTCTCAATGCTACTACGATAAACATTTATTTTCAATTTAGAAACAAGAAAAAGACAGATGATTATCTGCACGAGTGCCACGGCTCAATATGTTCAGTATGGACACGAAGCACTGCACCGCAGAGCAGACAATAGGTAGCTTAGTAAACAAACCTAATTACAATTACAGCATGCTGGAATATGATAGAAATCGGTGTGAGCAGAAGTATAATGTCATTGTGAGGGTTTAACAACAGACTATCATCCTATTCCCATATGCTTTAGTGCATATAATCTTGTAAAACAGATCAGCCGCAGCAACACAAAAGCATGACACACTGGTTTCTAAAAGTCTACTTCCGAGCTAAAGACGGGCTTCGTTTAAGAGCTCTGGCAGACGCAGAAATGCTTTATAGGGAGATTGGTTTCTAAGCACAGATTTACAGAGGTTGTTAAATTATGCAAGCCATGGTGAACACAGGCTCATCTCATCAGCAGAACAGTCTGCCTCAGCGCACATGATGGTGAACATATGGTACCCGGCTCTAGAGGTGGGCAAGAAGAATGTTCTTTACACAGCCAGTCTAGCACTGAGGGTAAAACAGACTTCAGACTGCACCAGCCCCGAGGAAAGCTACATCTGTTGCATCTGATAGAAATATCACCATTTGCCACACTTAGTAATGAGGAGCCAACACATTAAAGTGAGAGCCTGAAAGAAAGGAGAGAGAGAGAGAGATGGAGAAAAAAAACACACAGGCAGAAAATGACATGACAGTGGCAATTCAGAAACACGGACTATTTCACACAAATGAGTACAAGTCATATTTGCGAGTTAAATGAGGTTCAAACTGGCGCTGCGCTGTAATGAAGTACATGAAGTTCTTTATAAGTGGAGCATGGAAATATCAGTGCTACAGGATTGCTCTCAGATCTTCATCATGTATTCAAACAAAGCAATAAAATGACTGAATCTGAAGATAGTCAATGACTGAACAGAGTGTTTGAATATAAAGACTCCATCAATGAGCTTCAACCATGCTTCTCAAGTCATCTCACATCTGATTATCAACAGAAAAATTAAAGAGATTATTAAATGAATATGTAAAATACTTGTATCTTAATAGAAATAAAATTAGAAGTTGAAGAGGAAAACAACTTGTGTTTTAATAATAATTAACAGCACTTAAAATATGCAGTCATCTATCCACATTTTCAGCCATTCATCCGTTGTTGATTTTCAAGCCATCTATTCATTATAGAGCTTATTATCAAATCCATTTATCCATTAATCTATTTATCTATGAGCTTAATTCCATCCTTCTATCCGTCTATCCAGCCATGTATCCAATTGTATCCATCAATATCTAAGCTTGTCCATTAATCTATTTATATATCTGAGCTTATTCATCCATCCATCCATCCATCCATCCATCCATCCATCCATCCATCCATCTATTTATCTATAAACTTAAAATCATTTCATCTTTCTATCCATTTATCCAGCCCCATATCTGATCCTATTCATATATCTGAGCTTATCTATCTATCCATCCCTATTACTGAGCTTATCCATCCCTCAATTTATCTATATATCTGAACGTATTGTATCCCTCCCTCCCTCCATCTATCCATCCAACTATCCATTCAACCAAGATTATCCATCCATACATCTGTCAATGAGCTTATCCATCCATCCATCCATCCATCCATCCATCCATCCATCCATCCATCCATCCATCCATCCATTAGTGAGCTTATCCATCCATCCATCCATCCATCCATCCATCCATCCATCCATCCATCCATCCATCCAACTATAAGCTTAAAATCATTCCGTCCTTCTTTCCATTTTTCCAGCCATATTTCTGAGTGCATCTATATATATCTGAGCCTATCCATCCATCCATCCATCCGTCCGTCCGTCTGTCCGTCCGTCCATCCATCCATCCATCCATCCATCCATCCATCCATCCATCCATCCATCCATCCATCCATCCATCCATCTATCTAACTAAAAGCTTAAAATCATTCCATCCTTCTTTCCATTTTTCCAGCCAT
Organism: Danio rerio; assembly: GCF_052040795.2. Classification (NCBI taxonomy): domain Eukaryota; kingdom Metazoa; phylum Chordata; class Actinopteri; order Cypriniformes; family Danionidae; genus Danio; species Danio rerio. The sequence continues at coordinate 10,629,868 of NC_141029.1, forward strand.
ATTTCTGACTGCATCTATATATATCTGAGCCTATCCATCTATCCATCCATCCATATATACCTGTGCAGATCAGTACATCAATCTATCCATATATTTGAACTTATCTCTCCATTCATTATCCATCTGAGCTTATTCATCCATCCATCCATCCATCCATCCATCCATCCATCCATCCATCCATCCATCCATCGATAAGTTTATCCTTCCATCCACCCATTCATCCATGAGCTTATCAATCAATCAATCAATCAATCAATCAATCAATCAATCAATCAATCAATCAATCAATCAATCAATCAATCAATCAATCAATCAATCAATCAATCAATCAATCAATCTATCTATCTATCTATCTATCTATCTATCTATCTATCTATCTATCTATCTATCTATCTATCTATCTATCTATCTATTAGCAAATCTATGAGTCTATAACAATTAAATCCATATCTATGAGCTTATAATTTATTAATTCATTCAATCATTCATTCATTCATTCATTCATTCATTCATTCATTCACTCAATCATTCATTCATCCATCCATGAGCACATGTATTATCATTTCATTCCATCAGTTGATCTTTTTTATATATCTCTGAGCTTATAACATTCCTCCCACCCATCCATGCTACTCTCACACTTGTTGCAGGTATTTATGCAGAATCAAAAATCACTTCCTGCACCGTTCAACTTTCAGATCAATAGTAAGACACAGTGAAGGGACGACATGCCTCCACGCACCACCTCTTACGGTTCCCATCACAGTGGCTGATCATCTGTAAAACTGTAGGAGGTGAGATAAGAATATCAATCTCACCTCTGTCAAGTGACTCACTGTGGGAAACATTGCAAGAGAAAACATCTGGAGAAGGTCGCACATCATCCTGCCTCCCATCGGCACAGATGCCTGCAGACAGTCACAGGGCAAAGGCGTTCAGACTCATCACAATAATGAGACGGAACGTTACACGCCCTCGATTGATGTGGGGTAAGCTGCGCCACTGCTCAAATAAGCTGTCCTCTCAGCAAGGAGAAAGGAAATGTAGTTCACTATTGGCTGTGAATGACGGACAGAGAGCACTGCAGCCCAAGCCCCATGTTATGTCCACATAGGGCCAGCATTTCAGACAGCCGATCAATAGATAAGTGGTGGGAAGACAGCACTGGTCCTGAACACCATCAGCTGTTTACTAGTCCGAGAGGGAGCTGGAACAATCTAGTGATTGTGACAGGCCTCTCCGAGCCTGTAATACCTGAAAGTCTAAATAATGAATGAATGCAGAGCGCTGCCCTGCTCTTTGACTCATGGTGGAAAGGTACACTGGGGAAAGTGAGGATTGCTTGTTAAAGGTAGAGGCCAGACAGAGCGAGACAGATTATCAAAGACACATAACAAGCAAGGAACGTGGCGTGTTAACAAAGTTTTCCTAGCAAGTCTTGCTCCAAACAATTCACTTTAAAGAGAGCACAACATCAAAGACCATTCATGACATTTGATCTGATCTGCTGCTCCAAAAAATGCACTTGATGTGACAATACTGAAATGTCAATTAAAGTGTTGATAGAGCACAACCTGATTTTTTTTAGGAAAATGTGTGCCAGTCTTGAATTACACTTTGAATGCTTTGAACACAGCGCTCTAATCCATAAACTCCACTAATGAGGTTTTCGATTGTTTCCAAACCAGTAATTTCAACAAAAAGACATTCACTCTGCTTTTATTACACTCCCTGCCTTGCTATTTGGCCCTTAGGAAAGAAATATCCGGTTCCCGGAGACTTGTGAAAAAGTTTAATGGCAGAATAAATAAATGAACCTAAATATGTTAATGTTTATAATTTTAGTCGTATAATATATCACTGATATTAAAAAGTCAACCCATGTCAGATTTATAGACACGCACAATTTTAACCATCAAATATTTCTGGCCCAAAATGCAAATGAGATGGACAATGGGTTGGAAATTGGAAAAGAGCTCTTTCATTTGATAACAGAATAATTTAAGAATAAAAATAGCACATGAAACAATCTCAGTTTAATTATATTTAATGCCAGTGCTTGATGGATGATATATGAGTGCAAAAGGTCAAAAATGTAACTTTTTAGATATGGACTTCTTCGAGCTGTAGTCTAATTGTAATATGGACAAAAACTTGGCATGTTTCCAAATTACGGTTTAATAGTTGTGCAGTAAAATGAATTTTTAGGTGAAAAAAAAAAAAATTCACCCTAAAATTCATTTTGGATGCTTGTGAGGGACTGATAGTAAATCAATCACAAAATGTGCTCCTCCTAAACCCCCCACCAGATTTTGGTTTTCTGTATAACAATATACTTTAGATGAGCTACAAACAAGCCATAAATACATTAGAAAAAAGCTTTTACAATAAACAGTATCATTAAGTAATATTTCATCAATAACTCGCCATAAATGGTGTATTGTGTGTCCCTGTGAAGTACAGATTGAATGTACTTATTTACCTATGTATATTATTTACTGTGGAACCACAGAAAGCAGGTTGTTGGTGGATGTGAAGCAAAGGTTTGTGCTACATTTTTGTAACTTGGCTTTAAGGCAGGGGTGCCCAAACTCTGTCCTGGTGGGCCGTTGTCCTGCAAAAACAAATTGGCAGGTTGGCAGTTAAACTCTGCAGGACACCGGCTCTCCAGGAAATTGGGCACCCTAAATTAGATAAACATTTGCATCCTGGTACTCTGTATCTCACTATCTAACTGAGTTTAATGTGCAACAACTAAACCCTGCAGAGTTTAGTTTTAACTTTGCTTCAACACACTTACTTGTAGGTTTCAAACAAGCCTGAAGGACTCGATTAGTTAAATCAGGTGTGTTTATGCAGGGTTAAAGATAAACTGCGCAGAACTGTGGCTTTTTGCAAGTTTAATTTGCATCTTTGAATAGAAACATACTTGTGACTTTTCAAGCTCACTGTCAGAAGGAATGAGCCTAACTGCTCAATCTTGTTCTTTATCTGTTTGAACATCCATTTCTTTCGAGTAATAGTATATAGTGAAGCAAAAAATAGATACTATGGTGATAACTATACATTTCTGGACATTTCCATCCATAGGATGTTATTGTTTTTACAAAAGTGGTCTAAATGCACAATTTTGCCCCGAGACAACAAATGAAAAACTACTATTTGAGTATATAGACAATAACAAAATGTGTCTTTTCTTAATCAATGCTTCTTCACATATCCATGTGCATGACACATATTTTAATATCAACATATTTAGATTTAAAAATGTTAAAAAGCTAAATCTATCTTGCATACTGCTAGTTGTGGTCCAAGAAAACTGGTTTGTTGTCTAAGTGGAACGTTCGAGGTTACTAAAGTAACCCTTCGTTCCCCGAGGAGGGGAACGGAAGCACTATAAGTGGATTTGATTGTAAAATCCACGCATTGGGAGGTTCGGTTCAGAAGCTACTCGTCTGAAAGAGTATTGAACGGGCCAATTAAGAATGAATTGGCAGCGCAAGCCTGCGCAGGTGAGCGGCATAAGCAATCAACTGAGTATATAAGCTCACCTGGCGCCAGCAGACGCTATCCTTTTTAAGCTGAAGAGACTTTCAACAGCTAAGGGACAGTCATTATGGCGACGGAGTATAGTGCTTCCGTTCCCCTCCTCGGGGAACGAAGGGTTACTTTAGTAACCTCGAACGTTCCCCTTCGGGGGGAACTTCAGCACTATAAGTGGATTTGATTGTAAAATCCACGCATTGGGAGCCCATTGAAAGCGCCATAATGACTGCACCTTACCAACACCCCCGATGAGGAGATAGTCAAGCAAGCGTGACGCACCCACATCATGGGGGGCGCGGTCCTCCAACGTTTCCCTGGCCCTAATTTATCCTACTTCAACAGAAGTTTTACGGATTTATATATATATATATATATATATTTATATATATTTTTTTGGGAAGTCGTGAGCATCTAGATAATTCTAGGAAAATACGACAGTACGTTGGGAAGCGTGCAATCCCGATAGGGAGGACGCTGCGGAGGCCATCCGTTACCCAAGGGGGGATAGATGGCAGAATTTACATATGGACTAGCCCTAAAAAGGGGGAGTACGCATAGCAAAAGAGTGGTTAGCGGGGAGGGAAGACACGGGTCCGCCCAGGGGGGGACTTAACCGTGGCTGAATAAGCATATGGGATCGCCTAGTGGGGACCACGCATAGCAGGCACCTTTACCCAAAACGCGGGCTGACCAGCGGGCAGACCTACAACGTAGTGGGCCAGCAAGTGACTCCTCCGCTGAGTCAGTGCTGGGGGCCACGGAGGAATCTGCAGGGCTCACCTGACGGGGAACTTTACTGACAGATAAAAAAGGCGCACGTATCTCCGTGTTAGGGAAAATGGCGCAGCAAGCGTGTTTCAACACCCTACCGAATTGTTTCCTCAATCACCAAGGGTTACCTAATACCCTTGAGGAAACCGGCTCCACTCGCAGATTGTAAAACCTTGCAAATGTGTTGGGTGTCACCCAGCCCGCAGCTCTACAGATGTCTGTTAGAGGGGCGCCGCGTGCGTGCGCTCGAGAGGATGCGAAGCTCCGAGTGGAGTGCGCACGCGCTCTCGGGGGACGCGGCTCATCTCGGCTCTGATAGTGAAAGAAGGCATCCACAATCTAGTGGGAACTTATTTCGGTACGGCACTTCCCTGCTGCCGACCGCTATAACAGACGAAGAGCTGCTCAGATGATCTAAACTCTGAGTGCGGTCCGGATAATACGCAAACGCGAACTGGACAATAAATAAGGGCTGGGTCTGCCTCCTCCGAGGGCAGCGCTTGCAGGCTCACTACCTCGTATTAAAACGGAGTGGTAGGAACCTTGGGCACATATCGCGGGCGGGGTCTCATACGTGAGAGAAGCCAGCCCAATTACAGGCACGAGTCACTGACCGAAAAATGCCTCCGGGTCCCCGACCCTCTGATCGATATCAACGCGACCAGCAGAGCTGTCTTCAGGGACAGAAATATACTGAGTCGAGGATCGAAGGGATCTGACGCGGCTTGTGTAGCGAGGGCGAGATCCTAAGAGGGCATGAGAGGGGGCGGGGTGGATTAATTCGCTTAACGCCCCTGAGGAACCGGATGATGAGGTTATGCGTTCCCACGGTGCTGCCAGCCACCGCGTTATGAGAGCGGAGATGGCAGCCACGTAACCTTGAGTGTGGAGGGCGACAGCCTGCTCTCCAGCTTCTCTCGGCGTAAAGAAAGCACAACGCTGATCTGGCAAATTACGGGGGTCTTCTCAGCGAGAGACACACCATTCAGTGAATAGACTTCACGTCAGGGCATAGGCGCGCTCGGGGAGGGGGCTCTAGCCCGAGTGACGGTATTAGCCACCGCAATCGGAGGTTACCTAAGTCTTCCTCGCGTCTAAAAATCTCCAAAGATCGGCGAGGGTGCCAGGTGGTGCCCTGTCCCTGAGAGAGTAGGTGCTCTCTCGAAGGGACTGCCAGGGGAGGGCTATCGCGAGGGAGAGCTCTGACACCCAGGTCCGGTTGAGCCAGAGGGGCGCAACCAGCAACCTGTTCCTCGTCCTCCCTGACCATGCACAGTAACTGCGCGAGCAGGCTCACTGGGGGAAACGCGTATTGCGCATGCCCCGAGGCCAGCTGTAAGCCAGTGCATCCGTGCCGAGAGCGCTCGGTCAGGGAAAGAACAACTGGCAATGAGCGATCTCGGGGGAAGCAACAGATCGATCTGGGCTTCCCCGAATCGCGCCCATATCAGCTGAACAGACTCGGGGTGGAGTCTCCATGCTCCAGGACGCAAGGCTGCCGTGAGAGCGCATCGGCTGCACGGTTGAGCTTGCCTGAATATGAATGGCGTGCAGCGATTTCAGCCGCGGATGACTCCAGAGGAGCAGACGGCGGGCGAGCTGAGACATGCGGCGAGAGCGCATACCCCCTATACGGCTGATATACGCCACCGCCGCCGTACTGTCCGTCCTGACCAGCACGTGTTGCCGCTCCAGCACCGGAAAAAAACGGTGGAGAGCGAGGAACACTGCCAACAGCTCCAGGCGATATGCCAATGCAACTGGGTACCTTTCCACAGGTCCGCAGCCGCATGCCCGCAACGCACAGCCCCCCAGCCCGTGTTGGAAGCGTCTGCTGAAACGACAACAAGACTGGACGCCTGTTCTAGAGACACCCAGGCCTGTAGGAACGAGGGGTCGCTCCAAGGGCTGAGGGCGCGGCGACACAGCGCAGTAACAGAGACTCGGTGTGCGCGCGCGTGCCATGCGCGTCTGGGGACTCGATCGTGAAGCCAGTGCTGAAGTGGTCTCATATAGAATAATCCGAGCGGCATGAAGCGGCTGCGGATGCCATATGCCCCAGGAGCCTCTGAAATAGTTTCAGTGGGACCACTATTTTACTGTCGAGCTCTCTCAGACAGTACAGCATCAGCTGAGCGCGCTCTCCGGAGAGGCGCGCTGCCATGGTGACCGAGTCCAGCTCCAGCCCGAGAGAAGAGATCCTCTGCACGGGGGCGAGTTTGCTCTTTTCTCGGTTGACCTGAAACCCCCACAGGTGGAAGTGCCATAGCACTTTGTCTCTGTGCATAATCAACTCTGTGCATAATCAAAGAGAGGGCAAATTCAGCCAGTCGTAAAGAAATTGAGTATGCAGATGCCCGCGAGCCGAAGGGGCGCTGAGGCACCCTCCGCGGGCTTGGTGAGGACCCGCGGAGACAGAGAGAGCCCGAAGGGGAGGGCTTTGTATTGCCAAGCTCGACCTTCAAACGCAAACCGCAGAAACTGTCGGTGGCGAGGAAGAGTGGAGACATGGAAATACGCGTCCATCAGGTCTAATGCTGCAGACCAACCCAGAGGACGAACGCACCGGAGGATGCGCTTCTGCGTTAGCATTCTGAACGGCAGCTTGTGCAGGCAGCGGTTCAAAACGCGCAGATCTAGGATTGGCCGTAACCCACCGCTCTTTTTGGGCACGATGAAGCGTGGGCTGTAAAACCCGCTCTCCATCTCGGCTGGAGGGAGCGGCTCGATTGCATCCTTCGCCAGGAGGACAGCAATCTCCTCTCGCAAGACAGGGGCGGACAGGGGGCTGACCCTGGTGAATACACACCCGTGACTTGGGGGGCCGTTTCGCGAACTGAATCGCATAGCCGAGTCTGATTGTGCGTATGAGCCACCGCGAAGAGCTGGCCCGCGCTAACCAGGCAGGCAGAGCTCTCGCTAATGGACTCATCGCTACAATCGCTGACGTACCAGCAGTGGGGCAGCGCGGAGTGGGTGTGCTGATCCGGGAAGCTCGCGGGTCCCACGGAAAAGCTGGAGGTGAGATATTTTGCTCTCACTCCAAACCCGAGCTCCGGAGGGGAGGCTCGAGGGGTGGGAGAAAGGAGACCGTCCTCCCAGCGCTCGTGAGCCACTGGCGAAACGCACCGAATCTGCAAGCTAGAAAGCATAGCGTCCCAGACTGGCAGATTTCGGGCTGTCACATCTGGGGAAGTGAAAAGTGCCCTTTCATAATGTTTTCATGGCAGTAAAAAGTGCCGTTGGAAATGGGGCCCCACCCTCCAGCGGGGAAAGAGCAAGTTCCCTCTTCTCCAGATGGCCTGTCCCAGGGGCGCTTCGCGGTCCGTTGCCGGACTTAGCGGCGTTCTGGGCAGGGGGGCTGCCTGCTTCCGAGGTGCCCGACGCGCTCGCTTCGCCGAAGGCGTGTGCGGGGGCGGAGCAGCTCTCGTAGGCGGGCGCCTTCGGCGAGGAGCAGGTATGAATGGCACGGCGGGCGGAGCGGGCTACGGACCGCCGATAAGACATCACCCACCAACTGCTCTCTCACCGCCTTGAATTCCTGGGTGAATTCACAGACAGTGTCGCCGAACCTGGCTGGGGATATGGGGAAGTCAAGAAAGCGGACTTTGTCGACTTTGCGCATATCAGCCAGGGGTGGCGCTCCTGCACCACTAATGTGGACATCGTCCTCCCCAACGCACACGCAGCGGACTCAGTAGTCCGAAGAGCTAAGTCGGCGGCGGTGCGAAGCTCGTAAGCCTGGGTTGGACCCACCCTCGTGCAGCTCGGCCAGCGCCTGCGCTTGGTAGCGCTGGTAGGTGGCTATCGCATGCAAGGCGGAAGCAGCCTGGCCCGCAGCTATGTAAGCTCTAGCTCCGAGGGAGGTAGATAACTTACAGGCTTTGGATGGGAGACGAGGCGAACCCGCCAAGAAGAGGCGCCGCGCGGATTTACCGCCATCGCGCACTCAACCTGAGGAATCGCCACATACCCCCTGGCTGTTTCACCGTCAAGAGTGGTTAGGGTGGAGGAACACGCAGCACGAGCAGAAAAAAGTGCTTTACAAGACCGCGTGAGCCTACTGTGCACCTCCGGGAAGAAGGGAACGCCCCTCTAGTCGGTCCGGCCGCGGAGCTGGGGGATAAACCATCTCCAACCCACGGCCGAAGCAGCCCGGGAAAGCACGGCTAACATGTCCGTTTCAGGATCCGTAGTGACAGCGCTCACCAGCCCGAAGGGGGCGAGCGGGTCTGGATCATCATCGGACAATGAAAGCCCACCCTCCGATGCCGCGGTGGACATCTGGTCTCCGGTGTCATCGGGCGTAAGGGCTACCATCTGTTAGACGGATCGCTTCCCCCGCCCGAAGCTTGGATGGAGCGCTTAGAGGAGCGGGAGGTCCGCGGGCCCGTGGGCGACGGATTATCTCTCGCTGAAACCCTCAGATCTGCCCGAGTGCCCGCTGCAGAGCAGGGGACAACTGGGGTGGTTCGCCCTTTTGCAAAGGCTAACCGCGATCTTGCGCAACAGTCATGGCATCGCAATGACGACATGAACTGCCCGCGAGCAGCGCATTAACATGCTGGACCCCCAGACATGTAACGCAGTGCCCGCGCCCATCATCCGAGGACAGGAAACCACCGCATCCAGAAACGCACAGTCGGAGCGCCGTCCTGATAAGGACGTGCTGCACGACTGTGTTGCTCTTTCTGTGAAGTTTGCAACTTTATACGCACCGCTCTGGAGGACCGGACCCAAAGAACGCCAGGCAAGGGAGAAACCCAGCTCGACCGTCTGCCACTGCGTGTACACACTCTGGACCGGGAGAATGCTCTCGTTCGCTCAGAATCGCTGTCACAGCAGGAGGAACCCTCATCGACTCGATCAGAAAGTCTCTGAAGCGAAAAGGATAGCGTCTGCTGGCGCCAGGTGAGCTTATATACTCAGTTGATTGCTTATGCCGCTCACCTGCGCAGGCTTGCGCTGCCAATTCATTCTTAATTGGCCCGTTCAATACTCTTTCAGACGAGTAGCTTCTGAACCGAACCTCCCAATGCGTGGATTTTACAATCAAATCCACTTATAGTGCTGAAGTTCCCCCCGAAGGGGAACACCACGCCTTAAAGGTTAAGATAGAAAATAATTTAATCTTAATAAAAAAGTTGCTGTAAAAATCTCAAAAATAATTTAATTTAACATCTCTTTTAAATTAAAGACTATAATTATGCTTTAACCAATATATTTTCTTATTATTTTATTTATTTATTTATATTTTGGTTAAGATATCTTTTATAGGAGGCATAAATATTCAGATAAAATGAAGAGCAAATGGAGATTTGTGCTGCAGTGCCAATGCCAAAATGAATTCAGTTCCCAAGGAATGCATGAACTGATAAAATTTTATCCTTAATGCATTTCCCTTTGCATAAAAGTGTCTGCCAAATGCATAAAAATGTAAAGAAAAGTAGCCTTCTTTAAAGTTCAGAATCTGAATAGATCCGACCAATAAATGTGCTCAGATATACCAAGATACCAAAGTCTGCGATAAAAAACGGAGAGATTTCAATATGAACTTCAACATTTCCCATCAAACCCTTCTGAGAACTCCATTAAATCTTCAGAGCTATGAAAGGGCATCCTCAGAGCGATACAATTTTCTCCAGGGTCGCTCTCAAACTCAAACACACATGAATCCAGTGTGGCTTTGCTGGTGACTTTCTACTGTGTTTACCAAGAATTCTCCATCTCCACACCTTCGCAGAGTGGGCAGCTTCACAAACCACCAGCTGCACAGCCAGTCTGCCAGGACCACAGAGCGACCGTTTGCAAAATGTTAACAGTGAGAGTTCATCCCCCCAAAAGACTGAAAGGGGCATTAGCCAAGGCAAACTCTGCCTTTTGCGGAGGGGTATTCTGAGTCCCGTTAAACAGTGGGTCCATAAAAGTTGTTAGTAGGCACTTAACCATCTGTACACACAGCCGCAAAAGAATGCATTTGAATATTTTTCACGCACACTGCCTCATCTGCATACTGACCTCTAGAAACCAGTGTGTCCTCTACAGCCCGTTCCAGCACACACAGCACATTTAAAATATCATTTCCCTTTAAAGCACGACCCATCTGGGAGCAAGCTGTCGCAAATGTACTGCTAGATGAATGTACCTACTTTATGCTTTTCCTTGCTTTTCGCAGATGCGGTGATGTCTAATTCAAACAATAGCCTTACTCATGCATAAAGATCCCCGCTAATGACCAAATAAGCATTTCTATCATTGAGATCGACGATGAATAATGTGTGACCCGTATGTGTACTTAAGTAAGATAAAACAACGGCGTTTAACACAACTCTTGTACAAACAGTCTTAACCAGCTGACGGTGGAAAGAGGAGAGGAGAGGTCACAGAAACAGGCAGCCTGCGCTAATGGGCATGTTTTTCTGTGAAGAGCACAAATCTATGGCAATCAGGAGCAGTATTTACATGGACACTTATTAGCACCTTTGTGCCGTCTCGCTGTGAAAGAGGAACTATTTAAAGGACGAGGAGATTGTGTTTGTTCATGCTTTAGCTTCGAGGCTGAAGTACATTCGGTAAACTGCACTTAATGAAGAGGCATACATTAACCGGTGAAATGGTAATGAGCTGAATGTTAACCGTGCTGAAAATGCAAAATGTATCTCTAGGCGGCTTAAATATATTCCGTTGGGGATATTTCAGGCATTCAATAAAAACGGATGCGTTAAAGGCTCTAAATGAAACAGTTTACATGAGCGATTATCTGAATCATGATGCCTGCGATCATAGACCCTAATGATTCTCATTACTCGCTTTTACTGACGATCAACCATACGGTCGGTGAAAACCCACAGAGATGATATTTTGCCTACAGGGGCCGCACATCTCACCTGATTCTTGAGGTCTAGTTTTGGACACGGCCTCCCCCCGTTGAAAGGCTTCTCTCGTAGCCATTTGGACCTGATTTTCAGTCCACTGCCACAGGAGGCGCTGCAGGCTGACCACGGTGACCAGTCGCTCAGCTTGCAGTCCAGAGGGCAGGGTATGTAGCAGACCTCTTCCACCAGACCTGCGAAAAAGCATGTTGAGCAATAAGAGCGGCCAAGCCCCTGCCATTCACTATCAGTCTAACAACGTTAGTCGAAACACCTGGTGCCGTTTCTGAGACCTCCGTCTAATTTACACTGACAGTTCAGGGCACCCCACTGCTTCCTATTTGACTAATGACTGCTCGCCTTCCCAGCGGAGACGAATTACTTGGCTCTTTAGTGAGAGCGAAAGAGAAAAAAAGAGAGGGAAAGAAGTAGACAAACCTGATTCGCTGCAGAGTTCTGGGCTGACCAGGTGGGATTCGTGGTCTAGACAGGACATTGCTCGATAGCGGAATCCCTGACCACAGTCGCGTGCCTCTCGACGACCCCTCCAACCCTGTGCCGGGGTCTCCGACAGGATACAAGACGACCAATTACCGTATGGCTGAGAAACAAACTCCTCACACGGACAGGGTTCGGACTCCACAAGAGGGAACAAGTCTTCCCGCTGACATCGGTCTAGTTTTCGGCTACGACCTGAAAATGGTAATAAAATAAGAGAGTGAGTAATAAATATAACAGGCGGAATTGTAGGTGCCACTCAAATGAAACATCCAGACTCTATTCATGTGTGTAATCTGTCTTTGAAAATTATTAAATCATTAATGATGTCTGGATAGCTGAACCATTATTCATTCTGCTGTCAACTGTGGACTGCTAAGTGCCACTGCAAACATCCCCAGGGGACGATTAAGGAACTATTCTGAGAACACTGATGTGGAAACGCTCAGTGACGAGAGGAAGACTCACAGAATCACTTCTTCAAGCAAACACGCTGTTCTTTCGGCACACTTTATATGATGGAGTGGGGTGTCCATTCCTGCTCCTGGAGGGCCACTGTTCTGCCACGACCTTAATTAAACATCTGAAGCAACTAATTAAGGCCTTTGTTGTTACTAGAGATTTCCACGTAGGAGTGTTTCAGTTAGGAATAAACTAAAACATCAGGACACTGAAGCACGATTGGACATTACTATTACGGAGGATCAGTTTTAGAATAACTGTGACTTTTAATGGGTTCCAGCTGTAAATTGAAAATGAATATTTTTTATCCATTTCTTGTTCAATATGTAATATATTTTGGCACATTTAAACAAAACAGATTTATTAAACAGATATGTTTATAAAAAATATATATATATATTTTAGTCACGAAACATATTTTGAAATAGAATGATAATGCATTTGAATACATGCAAAATATTAAAAAAACAAATTACAAACTGCAAAATTTCAACAAAGTTTTACACATTTTTGCACATTTCTTTTGAATTTCGCTCTTTAAAAAAATATTTGATATTTTTCTATAACATAAATTTGGCTGTACTAATTTTGGACCTTTATTGTAAGTTATTTTGTTAGATTAGCTCCAAATGTGGCTTTAGCACTGCCTAATGATGTTCATGTCCACGCTGATGTTCATGCACAAATATAATATTGTATAGTTTATTATAAATAAATATGAATCTAAATGAGAGATTTTTGAGGGGTGTGCTCATATATGCTGAGCATTGTATTAAAACATTTAACTTATGTTACTATGTGCTACACTGCTAAATAGAAGTTGAAGTAGTATTTAATTGCCAGGGAATGCAGAAATGTATAAAACTCTTGCACCTTCAATCTAACATGAATTGCTTTGTATTGACGCGTGTGCTAAAGGCTCAGACTGTTAATTTGTAATATTCAGTTTTTCATCTAGCAACAAGCATTCTGTCATCAATTACTCATTTACATTTATTCATTTAGCAGCAGTTTCATCCAAAGCGGCGTACAAAAGGCAGGCAAGTATAAATCATATGTAATAACAGACCCACAAATCTTTCATTTCTATTCAAAATTAAAATTAGAATATTTTGAATAAAACATGAGAATTTTTTTCATGGATTTTTTTTGTTTGATGTTTCACAATACTCATACTGTACTTTACTTGGTGTAAACTATAAATCATTGGAATTCAAGCTACCATTTCACATGTAATTCCTAAACCAACTTTAATGTTCATTCACTGATTCATTCATTTTCTTTTCGGCTTCGTTCCTTTGTTAATCTGGGGTAGCCACAGTGGAATGAACCGCCAATTTAGCTTACTCAATTCCCCTATAGCGCATGTCTTTGACTGCAGGGGAAACCAGAGCACCCGGAGGAAACCCACGCAGGGAGAACATGCAAACTCCACACATAAATGCCAACTGACCCAGCCTTGGTTCAAACCAGCGACTATATATATATATATATATATATATATATATATATATATATATATATATATATATATATATATATATATACATATATATATGTATATATTATTTTTAGCTTAGCCCCTTTATTAATCTGATGTCTTTGGTGGGGGAAACCAGAGCACCAGGAGGAAACCCACACGAACAAGAGGAGAACATACAAACTCCTAACTGTCTAACTGTTTTCATCACATCCATTTTCCTCATTTAGAATATAAAAAAAAAATGTTTAGAGATATGTTATATATGATATTTTTCGGATCCCATGACTCTTTTGTTGGTAGTTTTGGAAAATGTAAATAGATGTTTCATTATACTTTCTCTGTGAATTTATGTTTTGAATTATTACAGCAAATGTCACATCTATAATGATGGTATTGCTCACATACAAAACATCTCATAATCATTGACTTTTTATGAATTTATGAGTCACCAAGTAACACTATTTTAACTAAGGCTACATCCACATGGCAATAATTGTGCATATTCAAGTTTTGCATCCATACACGTATCATTTCAAATAATCTCTGCATCCACATGTCAATGGAAAATGAGTTAAAATGCTGTAACATACATGCCATAATTACATGTGGCACTGTACACAAACACAAACAGAGCTGCAAGATACAGCAAAATTAAGTGAAGTTTCACAAACAATTTTCGAGAGGACCACGTGATATGATTGATCACAGTTGGTCTTTTATCTGTAATTATTAGTAAGCCAATAAGATTATTCCAAACGAACTATAAATAGCTCAACTAAGATTACTCCCTCATCTTCATTTTTTAAAAAAATCCCCCAACCACCCCATATCCACTTTCTCTCCATAACCAGGGGGAGCTCTCGAAACCTTCCTGATCTCGTACCCCATCACATGCTTATTGACCAGGTGGGAGTCCTGGGCTCAATTCGCTTACACAAGTCTATTGTCAGATCGCTAACTACAGACATAAACAATGGCGAATGCACAAATATTTAAAAAAAATCAGTCACATGAAACGGTTACTAAACGTCGAAGACTCTACGGCACAAACACAGCTATATAATCCACCATAGTAGCTGTTTACACTGTTACATGTGGGCAGTGCTTAATTTGTAAATTGCAAGGTCCTGAAACACACCGGGTAATGGATCCGGCATGTTACCAGCAGAGGGAGAGGTAACAGAACATTTGAGCAACCAAACTGGTTTGTCAATTTTATAGTGTGGGTACTAGGCAAACAATGGTTGTGCCGCCAAAAGTAAAGAGTGTGCATGTCGCAGATGAAAATTAGGGGGGGGGGGTGTCGTTGACAAGAGTGAACAGCGGGGTGGGTGGGGATGTGGTAGTGAACTAAAATAAAGGGTGTTGGGCATTTGCGGAAGGAATTGAAGAGCGGGGCTGGGTGGGTGGCTAGGGCTTTTTTATAATTACCATGTTCAAAGGGGGATCGGTAGAATTAGGTGCCAGATCCGGATTTCCAGTTTGTTCCAGCACAAATTAGGCCCTGCATGTGGGGATCTTCCTTCATATGGTTATGCCATAACTTCCAAACAGTGTGTTTTGCCTTTCAAGACAGGTATTAAAGACTTCCTATTCTGTAACCCATTATCCAAAAAGTTTGTTTCGTATAGACGTAAGGCCAAACAATATTAAACTTTTGCGAACTGACCTCAATCTGTAGCCAAAAATTGTTGTTCTAGTGAATAAACAGTTACCTACATCTTGAATGGCCTGAGGGTGAGGATGACGCAGTTAGATACAAGAACTGCATGTACCAAAAGCGTCTCTCTTTTTCTATTTCTCTCCCACATTCTTTATTTTTAAATATACAAACAGAGACCCGCAGCACTCTCATGTTCACTGGACCATAGACATCTAATTTATCTAATGAGGAGAGAAATGAATAGATTTCACATCATAAAGGCTTCTGTTTAAGAGGCTATTAGTTCCTCTTTGCACACTTCACTTCCTGGAACATTTCAAATTAGTCATGTCCATTAGACATGATGAATATTATTAGGTTATCTAAATAAAAGGATCCGTCCGTGAGGAAAGATGCTCGTATTAGACATGCTGTCACTGACACCGACAGACCAGCGTTCAACAGGGTCCTCAAACCTGCCAAGTACAATCACGTCAGCCTGTCAAACCTGTGGCCGCACTGGACAATTATGCACAGTCAGGTTGGAGAGCAATGAAATATGATGCTTTGATGTAGTGGATTCAGAAGCTTCTTGCGTTTTGTTGTTTGATTGAAGGATTCCGCTTTGTTGCATCAATGGGATTGGTGCGGTTTTGCTGACAGCTAAAGCTTTAAAGATAATGCTGATGAAAGATCATCATCAATCATGATGCAATGCACAGTGGATTTAGTCAATCTCTGCTTGAGTCAAAAGCCAAATTAAACTGTCTCGGAGAATATATGATGAGACAGCTATGCTCTTGAGTTTCAAATTCGCTGCACAGAGAATCATCTCAAGAACACCAGGAATACTTGTTGCTAGGATGGGACTTGTTGAGGCCATATACTGGCTATTACTTTTCAGACATATTATAATAACAACAACAACCATGACATGTTCAAAGTCACTTAAATCACATTTTTTTTCCATTCTGATGCTCCGTTTGAACTGCAGCAGGTTGTCTTGTCCAGGTCTACAAGCCTACAGTAAATGCATTGAGTTGCTGCCATGTGATTGGCTAATTGGAAATTTGCATTACTGAGCAGTTGGACAGGTGTACCTAATAAAATCTATCCATCCATCCATCCATCCATCCATCCATCCATCCATCCATCCATCCATCCATCCATCCATCTATCTACCTGTCTGTGTCTAAATATCTCTCAAAGCAAGCTATATATTTAGAGAGGGATAGAGATATATAGGGAGAGAGATACAGCGATGTATACAGGTACAGAGGTAGAGAGATAAAGAAAGTCACACTCTCACTGGTGTCCAGGAGTTTGCCAGCCTCCATCTGCTTTTGGTGTTCAGAGGCGGTCAGTGATAGAAAACAGCTCTAACAGTGTGAAATCTCTGTCAGTTCACTGCAGTCTCTCTGACAATCTGCTCTCTGCTTTCCCCGCATGTGCGAGAGTGTGTGAATATGTACATCAAGCGCACACACTTTTTCCACAGCGATGATTCATTATTGATGACACCTCCAGAAAACAACACCTGCTGGATATTGTGCATTCAATTAAGCAAGATGCAGAAATGTTCTTAGTTTGCAAATTTCATGCTTCACTTCTGTCTTGTTTTGATCTTGTCGTATATCTAGGTTGAAATCTGACATTTTAACATGCTCACCTTTGATGTGGGATTTCCTAAAAGTACGAGGTAAAGAAAACCCTTTGAAAGTTCATTCGACACTGTGAACACGTCATGTCGAGAGATGTGCAGGTTCTTAATGAAAGCCAATCATGATTTTTATGGGAACAAACTAACTACAGCGGAAAGCGCTGCAGTAATTCTCTAACAGACAGCTCTAAATCTGCCTGTAGAGTGGTTCACAGCAGGTCCCTGATGTCTGATGATAGACAGGACTGTCAAAACACATTGGATATGTGCAGTAACACTTAAAGAATGAAGATGAAAATAGATCATGAAATAATTGAAAAAAATCTCCTCAATGATTGGAGGTCTGAACAAAAAAAGTTCACTTTTTTTCAAGACTATTTTCCCTTTAGCTGCTATATGCGCCAAAGCAGACTTGTCTGTCGGCTTTCTACCTTTGTTAAACTGATATCCTTCAAGTGATACTACAACTGTGACACTTTAGAAACCACTGTACATCTTGGCACCAGGTCTTTAAGGGATTTCAGAAATATGTTACTAATTTGTACCCACACTTGTCTGAATATAAACAAGCTTATCTCCTGGCTACAGTAGAAGGATTAGTTGTTTCACTGTTACAGTATTTGCTCTGTTGTGTGAGTTTACCATTTTAAACACTTTCAGAAATACATATTTTAATCTTGTTGTTATATTTACTGAGAGGCTATAAGTAGCATATGACTGAAAGAACATATAAAACCACACAGTTAAAAACCCTTGTTTATTTGTCAGTGTAATTATAAAAAGTAAACAGAATACCAACAGACGAATAACCAGTTTGTAAACATTAAGGATGTGCACGCAGCGAGGTTGCAGAAAAAAAACGAGAGCACTAGCATTTACAGCAAGGGAATGACATCCAATGCAGTGCAGAAATTGTTTTTTGTCTTAGAAATAAGTTATATTGATTACATATTATATGTATATTACTTACATAATTCTTTCAGCTTATTACAACAGCTTGTCACCCAGTGATAAGCCCAGTTACTTGGCAAAATTAACTTTAAAGTGAGCAGCATTCGTGTAACTGGTTTATTTGCGATAGCACCCTCTCAATGGATTTCTATCTCATTGACACGCCAAGTGATTTTAGAAGAGAGAAGTTAAAGGCCTACAAGTCTTTTGGGTGCCTACGATTTTGTTTTGTGGTCAAGTACAATAAATAATGTTCTATAGTTACCGGATTTAAAATCTGGTAAAAATATAAATTTAGATAAAATTTGTATTGCTAAAAAACAAGGTGCTGCCTAGCTAAAGACAAGGAAAGAAGACGGAGGTATAGAAGACCTGGGTAATTATTATCAAGCAAAACAACTGCATTCTGACAGCGAACTGCATCTGTACTGCAAGATATGTAAATGTTAATTTTTACATTACATTCTAAGCATTCAGTGTCCGCAGTTTATTTAACCATATTTAACTGTTTTTGTGAAATCATTGCTGCTATCAAAAACGAGTAATGTGTATGATTCAGCATAGCGTGAACTTACTTGATATGAACTGAGAACTGCAGAGTCCAGCATTTTTTATAAGATCCTCACTCCATTCACCTCCCTTTTAGCCAAAGACGCCTGCAGTTGGCAATAAAAGCATTGTGGCGTGCGGTAAAAGTTAAGTTTTCTATTTTTGGACTTTTAAACTTGTCATCCCACCACACAACACGACATGTTTGCTATTGTAATCGTTCTTTTTGGGGTTTTTTTGCAACCGGAAATCCGTGTGATGTAATTTAGTATTTCCTCTAAACAGAGAGCAGGTTATTGTATGCTCCATTCACCTGTTTCATTTTTGTCAGTTTTGCATTTAATTAAACGAATGTATAAACTATTACAGCTCAAAACAATATTTTGTGTCTAATTTCCATGTTTTGTGGCAAGTAGCCATGTAATAAGTGGGAAGAAAAATTACATCCAGGGTCGTTGTTTTTTCAGAATAAAGTCAGGTTGAAACAAACGATAAGCTTATCTGGCTTTATTCTGAGATAACAACCTCTTCACTGTAAAAAAATACTGGGTTGTCCCAACACGAATCAATCAAGTTAACTTGATAATTTTTATACATCAAATGGATAGAACAAACTAATTAAGTTGTCCCCCCAAAAATTAAGAATTGTGTCATTTCAACTCACTTTAAATAACTACTGTAGTTTGGACTAGCAGTAAAAGTTTTTTATTTTTATTTTTTTTTCTACTTTATCACTAACTTAATACATGGATGTAATATATACATATTATGGACACATTCATTCATTTTGTGTGAGCCTGAATGTTTATGCAATATCAACCTTAACCAGTAGTTTAGTAGTTTTAAATTAAGCAAGGAACAATAATAATTAAGCAAAATCGAAACTCCTTGATTACCCATCTTATTGCATTTTGCTATTACAACATATGGTGCTGTTACGTCTATCATTAAATAAGCTGCGTATTCACAGCTCTGTGCATCATCCAGTGTGTTATCGGACTCTCACCTGTAATTGTGCGTTTGCGTGTCCGTCTGCTCCCACATCCAGCGCATTCAGAAAATTTCGACCAGGAACTAAAGGCACAGTCATCTTTACATGCCACCCAACAGCTCCTGAAGCGAGACGGCATCGGCCCGGCCCACTGGAGACACTCGGACACGGCCACCATCTCATCATACTCATTCACACAGCTCACGCCTGAAAGAACACAAAGCCAACCACTGCTTTAATATCACGTCACATCTGTAGACACTTAGCCTCCTTAAAGGTGCCATTAGCATTGCATAAACAATGCGGTCACACTTTATCGTGATTGTCAGTTTGTTGTATTAAGTTACATTGCATCTACATGCCAACTAATTCTCATCAGGTTAGTCGGTTAAATGTCTGTTGAAGGAGCAGATATTAAGCAGACAGTCTACTAATACTCAAATGGACCATCAAAATAAACTGTTACTATACAGTGCTTTACAAAAAAGGTTGCACTTGTCAAAAATGTGACAATAATAATATTACACAAATAATCAGTGGTGGAAAGAGCACTGAAAAATTATACTCAAGTAAAATGATTCATTTAAATAAGTGCTTATTGAAAGTATGCCAAAACTTGTAGTACAGGAAGAGTAAAAGTATCTGTTCTAAATGCTACTCAAAGTATGAGCAAAAAGTAGCCCTTCTAAAAGTACACAAGAAGAGAAATTAGTGTTTAAAAAAGTATTTTTCTCTAGTGCATTAAATTATTGTTTTTAGATAGTTTGGCAATTTCAGTCATCATATAGTAGGCATCAAGTCTACACAATTTCTTGGTCATTGTGGAACCCACCTGTCCTACACTAGCCAACCCACTTCGAGCTGGGATTAAACCGACACATTTCCACATGGAGTCTGTTGCTGTTATAAGGAGGCTAAAGACCATGGCCTCCAGCATCTGTCACTAAAGCACCTTTTCAGGTTCAGAGAAGTGAGGTTTACCTGCACAGCACTTTACTAGCTGGCCTCTGTAACATTAACCCCCCCCCCCCCCCCCCTTTTACAGTTGCATGTAGTATTTTTGCGTTTTCTTGGACACTTTTAATATTGCCATACTGTACATGTTTATTGCATTTAAAAGGTATTTGTGTCTTGATGTGGTCTGTCTGATGCAATTTTCCTATGCACTATTTGATTGGACTGGAATTTATGGACTCGTTGTTCTTCTTAGTGAATCACTTTTTATAGTATATAGAAGTGACTGCAGGCTGAAAGAAAGTAGCGCAGTAAAAGTACTGATGCAGCATTGAAAACATATTCAAGTAAAAGTACACACTATTTCACTACTTAGTCAAGTACAAATCCATAAAATAAAAGCTATGTTACAGTACAGCAATAGGTTACTAAGTAATAGTAATTTGAATATGTCTAATTCACTATTTTACAGTACTCCAAGTAATCCAGTACCATATCCATTATGGAGTGCAAAACAAATATGTTGTTTGTTTCATACTAGACATCAGAGGAAATCCTTGCTATAAAGTCGCAGGAGTAATAAAACGTGTGGACAAATCAGTAGCTGAATGAAACTCACATAGTAAAGACAATCAACACAATTGCAACAGTGTAGACTGTGTTCTGCTCAGGTATTTTTAGTGGGATAATATACTGTTTTTTTATAATGCAGTTCTAATCAACAATACACAATTTCTAAATGATAAGAGAGTGTCTGATTCCTTCAGTAATACACATCCATATCACATCACAAAATGACGTTATTTCAAACATTTAACATGCATAAAGGCAAGTGATAAAAAAAAAATATGTTGAAACTGCCAAACACTCATGCTATGCAAGCTAAAAAGCCTATGAATTTTAGTCTCCTCTACTAACTCAACTGTCCAGCATGCCAAAATGTAAATATGATCTTGCAAAATACTGGACAAAGCTCCCAATTCCGGGAAGGTTCCACATTGGTCAACCTGCATTCAAACAGTGGCTTATCGCTCATTCAGCACCAGTCTAAAAGCATGCACACTTTGGACATTTTGCTTGCTTGATATAATAAATAGCTTTGAAAGAAAGATTGCCTTACATTTCTGATGACAGAAAACACAACATTCTGCAGGAAATAGTCAACAAAAGCCATTCAGTCAACACCAATCAATTCCAAGTCATTTATAGATGGAAAATAAGTGTCCTGACAGTTCCTCAAGCATTAGTGTGGAAACAATTCATGGAAATGTATTCGCAGCCCAATTGCACATGCTTTTGGAACTAAAACCCATTAACTTTTCCCCATAACTCTCTCTTCTACAGTGCCGATTTTAGATCCTCTCTCGTGAAAATAGTCCTCCTCTGCATCACCGCCACTGGGACGATAAATGATATGCTTGGCAAATGTGAAGCCGCCTGTTACCTTTTCAGCACACTGGATCCATTCCACCCACAAGCTGATGTATTCCTTGCAGACAGCAGAGATTGTGCCGAGGACTTTTCGCTCACTGACTTAAATTTGCCACTCTGCCTTACATGATGACATGTTTTGACACAGTCCTCCACAGCATGGCTCGCTTCCACTCAGCTGAGGCTTTTCAAGGGAACTCGGTTAACAGAAGACACTTGAAGTAAACTTCTCAAACTAAATGCCATGGCTTATTATCGGTTCACATTGTTTAGAGAGAATGTCATTAGAGGATGACTAACACACTTTAGTTTTTCTGAACGATCAAGATTTTAGGCAAGCTTAACAGAGATCAAATGAAATGAGATTTTACCATGGCAAACACAATGTGACGTATGTCCTTTCAATGTTTATCTTCAATGCCCTGTAAATAATTGAAATAATCATCATTTTAAATTGTATCACATTAAACCAACTTTAAAAATCAAGTTGAATCTCAAATAACTTGTAAAGTGAATTATAAGTGAGTCGATATAAAATAATAAGTTTATTAAATTTATGTAGGACATTCGTTTTATTACCCATCTGACAAATTAGTTCATAAAGGTATGTGACCTAGGACTATAAATAAACAGTCATAAATGTAAATTGTTTTCATTTGAGATTAATACATCTTCTAAATGCTAAATAAATACGATTTCTATTGAAGTATGTTTGTTAATATTTGGTTAAGAAGATATAACTACTGTATTTCAAAATCTGGAATACAGAGAAAGTCACCTGTAAAGTTATCCAAATTTAGGTTTTAGCAATGAATATTATAAATAAAAATGTGGTTCAATGTATGTATAGTTAAACATTTATTAAATATGTTCATGGGACAAAATCTTTAATGATTTTGACTCATACTATGTATATTTGGCTATCGTAAAACCTGTAAAAAATTACCAATAAATAATAAAAACTGTAACACCATATAGTCAAATTTACTAAATTAAATGAAGTAGTTAAATTAAATATTACTGGTAGTTAATTCTACCAGTGTTTTGAACTCAAACTTAAATCTAAGTGTTTCGAACTCAATCGGTTCAAACTGTTTATATAAATCGGTTTCCTCAAACGGTTTGAGTTAATTTAACTCATTGAGTTTTACAGTACTTCATTGTTATGAGATCTCTTCATTTATTGGTATTTACTGTGCTCAAATGGTTTCCTTTCCTCAAATGGATTAGGTTCACAGTACTCATTAGGATTAGTTTTTGAACTTTTTGTGTAATTAAGTGTGGGGGTCTATTTTTTATAGAATCCATATTGACAAATGTTTTGATATTTTATAATTCAATAAAATCTACTAAGATGGCAGATTTTTCTAAAATTTTTGTATTTTATTCATACACTTTCATTCAACGATTTTGGGTCCGTAAGATGAATTTTCAGCAATACAAGCCTTAATAATATAATATAATATAATATAATATAATATAATATAATATAATATAATATAATATAATATAATATAATATAATATAATATAATATAGTATAATATAATATAATATAATATAATATAATAAATATAATATAATATAATATAATATAATATAATATAATATAATATAATATGACATGGTATGATATAATATAATATAATATAATATAATATAATATAATATAATATAATATAATATAATATAATATAATATAGTATAATATAATATAATATAATATAATATAATATCATATCATATCATATCATATCATATAATATAATATAATATAATATAATATAATATAATATAATATAATATAATATAATATAATATCATATAATATAATATAATATAATATAATATAATATAATATAATATAATATAATATAATATAATATCATATCATATAATATAATATAATATAATATAATATCATATAATATAATATAATATATGAACAGTTCCTCGGAGGCTGCCTTAAGAGAGCAGAATTTTAGCTCTTTTTCAAAATATCTTCTTAGAATAAAGAAACTAAAGTAAATTTTCATTTTGCTCCTTTAAAAAAAAAATCAAACAGATAAATAAAAACATTTTAATTCCTTTACAGTTACAGTACATTGACAGGGTGTCTAGTTGAACCATGCCTTATGGCATAGAGGAGTCATTTAGGAGATGAGTTTTTTTAATCAAACACAGCATCTATACACGCTAATCAGCACAAAACCATCAAGCCATGCTAGCTAAAAGTAAAAACGGTTCTCCTTGAAGTGTCTTTGCATATTAATCAGTGTAACATCCTAAAAGAATTAAAGGAAAATGCTGGACAGATGGAGGAAAAGAAACAACTTAGAAGAGTAAACTCTGTCACTAAACTGACAAATTTCTCACCTCACACAAAGATGTGTTGTTGAATTTCCTCAAGCTCTTGGGCTCATTATAAAAGTTTCTTTTCTCTAATTAAAACTTTTCATTTCAACACAGAACACCTGTATGTCAGTTTGCAGCTGGATATTGAATATAAGTAGGCAACCAGGATGAGTGAGCACTCAAACTAATATTTAAATGTAACATTTTATATTTACATTGCATATAAAATATTCATCCATTTGGATAGCACATTTTTTAAACTACTACACTTAAAATCAGATCACAGAAGCTATTATTTACATCAATGTATTAAATAAATGTGTTTTAAATACACATTTATATCTTTATTGTAAATAACTTTGTTTCAATCTAAATCAGCTTTGCTTTTGCTTGTTTCACATATTATGACATAATTTATTTATGCTTATAATTTTTTTTTCACAGTTTTTTCACATGCTCATTCAAAACCAATAGGAAAAAATAACATTGAAAACATTATTATTTAAAGGGACAGTTTTATCAGAATTTACTCGCTCTTTACTTGTGTCAAGCTTTTATGTCTTTTTTTCCGTTAAACCAGCCTGATCTTACGAGGACTGTAACTATTTTACGTTTTGTCAGTTTAGTGGCTAAATCATACAAATTTGTACAAGTTCAGTTGTATGAAAATGTACAGATTTTAAAAGGAGGTGTGGCATCTAACCCCACCACTAAACCCAACCATTATATAGAGATAAGCAAATCGTACTAAATTGTAATGATTTCATAAGAATCAAAAAACTAAATTAAAAAGTTCAGAATTGATATGAGATAGCGTCGTTTGAACACTAATGCTATTTTGTAAAATGTTTAAAACCTGTAGTCATGAATCTGTACTTTTACTCCACTACATTCCTTCAACCTGCAGTCACTACTTTATTTTTTCCCTGTCTATGGGAATTCGAAAAATCTGTCCTGTGATTCCTGTCCAATCAAATCTCACATAGAAGGTAAATCACATCATACTGCAACTTCAAGACATGGGCAGTTTATGCAGCAAACAGTTTGGAAGCATCAAAAGTGTCCAAGATGATGTCAAAAATCTTTACACGCAATGATCCAGAGACTGTTTAGACTGCATGTGACGTTGAGAAAATGATGAATGTTTACTGTATGATGACCGAAATGGCCCTAAACTATAACTAAATGCACAACAGAATGCTACGTTAGCAAACAGACACACAAACACAAATTACATGTAAACGAAGTTTTTGACACCATAATACTCACTACTCACTACTCTTAAGTACTTTTATTAGGGCTAATTTTTACTCCTACCTTGAGTAATATTTACAACAGATACTTTTACTCTACTTGTACTATATTTATGGGCAAGTAATGGCACTTTTACTTGAGTATGATTTAATACATCAGTACTCTTTCCATCACTGTCTGATACCATGGTTGTACTGTAGTACAGAACATAGAAAATAATTGTTTTTTGGTAACCAGCTCAATTTAAAAACAGCTAAACAATAAATAATAAAAAGATCTAACTCTAAGAAAAGCACAAAAACAAATAAGAGAAATAACTCTCTATCTTCAGAAAGAAAAAAAAAACTATTTTGCCTTATCCCAAAATGCACTTTATTGTGCACAAATATGAAATTTTGCTCTTTAAGCTATAGCTATTTAGTTTAGCCTCCATCTAGAGAGTGTATTTGTTTTTGCCAATGTTTAGTAGTTGTTCATTCCCCACGGTGTGTGCCACATTGATATTTAATGATGTATTGATTTAGATTTGTAGGAAATAAAATCCAGCCCTTGCAGACAGAGAGAGGGAGAGAGAGGGGGGGGGGGGGGGGGTGTTTGGAAAATAGAACAAACACCCTATGCATGTGTAAATGCCTGAAATCACAACTGACTAGAGTCCACACGGACATCACCTTCCCCAGGGCAATGGGATACTGTTATCTCTGAAAGTGACCCTTCTGTGTCTTTGAAGAGACATAAATGTGCACATATGCCTTTAACACATCTTATTGATTCCTATTTGAATTTCAAATGTTGCTCTCTGACCAAAGCGCTTGCTCTCTCCACTTCACAATAACGTGGGTGGAGATACAATATACTGTATAGACGTGGGATGGCGTTTAAATAATACATCGTGATTTGCTTTGTGTTTGACAGTCACGAAAATGACACATTCACATCATGTTTGCAATTGATATTAGCTATATTCTCAAGTGCCTTCTGTTTGTTAGCCCTTCATGCATCTAAGACACAATGTACAGTCATTAAACATCTTTAAGCAGTCTACTAGGTTTTGTGGACATCTCAGGATGTTGTTTTATTTACATTTTGTGAACAAGTTGTTTTATTTGGAAGTTGTACACAATGAGCAGTAAAAAAGAAATTTAAAGTGCTATATATAATCTGCGCTAGTCCACTGGGTTTGGGGTTGAGCATTGGACTAATGACTCACCTCGTAAAAATTAGATGTAAACATTGTGTTTATAAACAGCCCTGGGAGTAAGTATTAGTAAGTTGTCTATAAATATATGCAAAGTTACATGTAGGTCCATAAATATTTGGACATCTACACAATTTGAAAATTTTTGTCTCTACACACCAACACAATTTATTTAAAATGAAATGATGTGCAAGATGTGTTTTAACTACGGACTGTCAGCTTTAATTTGAGGTTATTTACATCCAAATCAGGTGAATGCTGTAGGAATTACAACAGTTTGCATATGTGCCTCCCACTTGTTAAGGGTCCAAAAGTAATTATACAAAATAATAATCATAAATCAAACGTTCCCTTTTTAATACTTGGTTGCAAATACTTTGCAGTCAATTACAGCCTAAAGTCTGGAGAAGAAAAAAAGGACACACATTTTAACATTTAACTCTGATAAGTGATAACAATAAGAAATGTATCCTGAGCAGTAAATCAGCTTAATATAATTATTTCTATTGAGCTTATTAGAAGAATCAGGTGACAATGAAGACTAGAATACACTACAAAAAATTACCTTCTCAATAAAATACTTTTATTTTATTATTTTAATTTATTAAAATATCTTTTTTTTTGCAATATTATTGTACTAATAACCTAAAATAATAATAATAATAAAAAAAAGGTACTGGCTATAAACTACTAAGCGGTACACTGAACAAAATGATTTAGGCCTAAACTAACTGAAGTATAATTAAATTTTGTTAATTTAAACCAATTTAATTTAGTTTTGTGCAGTGGGTAGCACATTCGCCTGACAGCAAAAAGGTCACTTATTCGAGCCCCAGTTGGGTCATTTGGCATTTCTGTGTGGAGTTTAATCAAACCAGGTGCTCCGGTTTCCCTCATAAGTCTAAAGACGTGTGCTGAAGGTGAATTGGGTAAGCTAAATTGACAGTAGTGTATGAGTGTGTATGGATGTTTCGCAGTGTTGGGCTGTGGCTAGAAGGGCATTCGCTGCATATAACATACTGAATAAGTTGGCCGTGTATTCTGCTGTGGCAACCCCTGATTAATAAAGGGACTGAAAATAAAATAAATGAATGAACCAAGCTAAAATAATTAAAGTCGATTCAAAAATATATGTTTGTTTTGTGCATATTTGTTAATGCTCTGTTGCCTTAGCACCAAACTCCAAAGAATATAGCACTGCTGCATATATATATATATACTGCTCAAAAAATAAAGGAAACACTTAAACAACGCAATGCAATTCCAAGTAATTGCTTTATTATTGTGAGGACTATAGTATAACTATTCATTAATTCATTCATTTAAATTGTCGGCTTAGTCACTTATTAATCTGGGGTCGCCACAGTGTAATGAACCACCAACACCAGCATATGCCTCACACAGCAGATGCCCCTCCTGTCGTAACCCTTCACTGGGAAACATCCATACACACTCATTCACACACACACTCATACACTACGGTCCATTTTTGCATACCCAATTCACCTGTAATACATGTCTTTGGACTGTGGGGGAAACCGGAGCAACCGGAGATAACCCACGCGAACACAAGGAGAACATACAAATTCCACATAGAAATGCCAACTGACCCAGCCAAGGCTCGAACCAGCGACCTTCTTGCTGTGAGGTGACGTGTTACCCACTGCGTCACCACGTTGCCCCAGTATAAATATAATAAAAATATTAAATACAATTGAATATAATATTAACATAATTTAATACAACATTAAAACATTTTAAAAAATGAGAAAAATCAAGACTATATTTTCCCAATATTTTTGTTTGAATTAATTGTATTATCCTACAATTTCTAAATATGTTAGGTGACTAATATGAGATATACTATATGAGATTATGTTATTATAATCAAATAGGAAGACTAACACAAAAAAGAGTCTTGAGATGACAGACATATATTTTTTATTTTTCCTCTTTCCCAAGGTAGTCATCAGTTTCTTCCTCCTACTCGTTCTCTACTTTCTCCCTTTTCTTTCTCACACTTGTTCTTGGTTCCCCGCAGTGCCCTAGAGACAGAAAGGTTGACAGTAGTGACATTCGGATTGGAGCGACCAGGCTGCCCATTTTTAGCACAATTATTTCCCTCTCTCCTCCATCCATATACCACTCTCTTTCAATTTATCTCCTCTACCTATTGTTAACATTTTATTCTTATCTAGGCTCATGACAGGGATCAACTTAATAATGCAGCCACTTACAAAGGTGACAATGTTTGCTGACTACTCAAAAGGACACAGTGGAGAACTTTTTTTGGCCCTTAAAAGACTCTGTCAGACTTGCCAGCTAAGCTGCTCAGTACTCATTAATGGCATAAGCCAAGTGCACAAAAAAAAAAAAAAAAAACTCTCCAGAAAGACGCCTCTTTTCATTAGAGTAACCCTTTCATGTGCTGCTAAAATTAAGGTCTCAATATGTGGGAATTTAAGCCCAATTAAATGACTGCTGAAGCTCTGCACAATACCAATAGGCACTACAAGACACTCCCACAGCCACCCCATAATAAAAGGAACTGATTAACTGAGGCATTTTAATCCATAATGGGAGACGAAGATTAGTATGTGCAGTGGAATCAATATATGTGCCTTCTTGAATACCCTAGGCATGATTTATTGTACACCAAAAGACTGCAGCGAGTTGGTCAAAAAGATTGCATATTGGAGGAAAAAAACTCTCTCAAGAAAATATTGAATTTTTATGCTAAGAGTTAAATACCAGCAGCAGGGTGTGTTTGGAAACAGTTCTCTTGGTTCATTTGGTATGTAATAACCAAATGAACTTGTTTGCTTACCATTTACACTAATTTTTGTAAGACTAAACTAAAAACAAACAAAACGAAATGAAAAGAGGTTATATTTTCAACCCAGGCTCATTATTGATATGTTAACCTTTAATACATTTCTGGAGGTTGCAAAATACGCATCCCAGGAGGTATGTTTTGTTTGCAGTTTTTATTTCCCGAATCCACCAGAGGCTGCTGTGTATGCTTTGTCAGATCTTAAATTTTTCTCACGAGTGCCATTCACGTCTGGTGTTCTCATGTAAACCCACCAGAGGCCACTGTTAACTGACTGACTGACTGACTGACCTATCCTCCCTTCCACCTCTTTCCCTAAACTCAACCGTTAGTGTTTTCAAAAGCACCGATTGACCAGATCACCATCTTCCCTAAACCCAACCAACAGTGTTTTCAAAAGCAATCCAAAAAAGAAAAGCCCTCGGCTGATTTTTACCACATTTTGTGATTTTACCACATTCTCACCCTGTTATTTACTTTTTAAATTTGTTATTTGCCTTTTGTTTTACCTAATTTCTGGAATTGTTCTTCACCAGACTCAAACCCCATCGTTGGGGTCAACTCTTTTCTGCGTCTCAAGTCAACCTACATGCCAAGCTACTGAGCAAACTCGTAACAGCAGAAAAGCCATCCACACAGAAGTAAGCAGTCAGCTTGTAGCGCAAAAAGCAACAGAAGCCGTCTGTGGGGATATACCAACACCACATTGGTGTTTGTTTTAAAGATGAAATGCAGCGATACATAGCTCTGACCACATACTTTGCGCACCTCCAGAAATGTATGGGGGGGGGGGGGGGTAAATTTTTTAAAATGAGCCTATATTGCATGTTTTGCTTATATTGAACTTACATAACATCCACAGCAATGTAAAAACAGGCTCATTGAAATCTATGCTACAGCTAACATTTTTGTGAAACTGCAAAACATTTAACTTTAAACAAACTCCCTTTAAGGCAAGTTAATTTACTCAATGCAATTTCCGGGCACTCGAGTGCAAGCTCCTATCTCATTAAATGGGGAGACGTCAGCTTCTCCAAAATTGTTTGCCAAGCTCACAATTAAATTTCATATTTAAAAGCAACTGTGTCTCAAATTTAGTTTCTAAAGTTAAAATAAAAAAAAAAAAAAAAAAAAGCATTGTTCAGGTTGCCAATGCTAACAAGCATGTGCAATCGAAGTAAACATGATCACGACACTAACCTACTTTATGAATCTTTCTGAAGGATGCGATCTGACGTCATTCTGTCAATCAAACAATGCAACTATGTACTCAGTAACTACCTCAATAAACAATGCAAACTCAATAACGTACACCACACATTGTTATTATCCTCTGAATAATGCACTTATGTCAGATCACACTTCTCTTCTGAAGTAATTTCCAACTTATTCCTGATGGCAGATTTTCTGTCAAAATGACAATGTTGGCGAGTGTCCAAGCAGCTGCTGTTGCAATGTGATTTGTGCTTAATTGGTGAAAACAGAAATTTATGAGGTCAGATGGGCCAGATTGTATTGTAAAACTGGAACACAAAGATTACATAACTTTTGGAGTGGTTAGTTTGCTTGGTACAACAATTTGTATAGTGTTGTAGTTGTGATGCAGAGTGCTTGCATTTTGTTCCACAAAAGAGGTAAAAGCAACATATAGCCAAGTTGAAACTTTTTGGTTGAGGGCATTTTCTCTTATGTTTGCTTTTGAAAAGACTGTTAGTTTGGTATAGCGGAAGATTTATGTCAATAGTTTGCTGGTCCAGGTGATCTTTATGACAAGTCCTGCCTTCTCGTGATGTGTACAAGAAAGACATGTTCGGGTATGTAAAACATAGAATAAAACATACCTTATGTAACGCATTTCAGATTCACAAAAAAAATAAAAATAAATAAAATAAAATAACAGTGCCCTCTAGTGGATCTGTCATCTGAAATGTGCTATAAAATGTACCCAAAGCAACATATTTTACGTTTCAGCTATACATTGTTACTCGATGGGCCTAATCTGCTTATATTTCTACCAATGAAGAACTTAAAAATGTGTAAAGGAGTCCATCCAGCCCCACAGAGTCATTCATCACACACAAATAAAGATTTGCTGCACGTTTCTAATGATAACATGTATTGTAATGGGCAACATCACTACTAAGATAAGAAAATCAGGTCTGCTTAAGCATTCTGTCCTTTGTATGGTGGCATATTGAAATAGAATGTCTTGTTTTGGTTCATTTTGTTCATATTTCAACCAAATCTGATCTAATAATTCTGACTTCAAGTGTATATACTGTTGAGAGCCATATTGTCAGTTATTATTATTTATTTTTATTTTTTATTTACAGCATTCATGCATATTCCAATGAACTGCCCTGACATAGCAACCAGTTTATTTTAATAAAAAATTACAGCCCACACAAAAAAACAAAAATACTTCAGTCATTAAAATAGTATAACGCAAAAAAAAAAAAATAAATAAATAAATAAAAAGAAATAAATTAAAAAAAAAAACAGCCTGAGGGAGTTTTTATGCACCACTTTTAAGTTTAGAAAAAACAAAAAAACAAAAAAAAAAAACACTGAAAACTTAAAGAAATGTTTATACATTGTGTTCATTTGCACAACAAAGTTGTTTTGTGGGTCCAAAAACATACATTTTCAAAGTACAAATTTTAAAAAAACTAGATACTGCAATCTTTGTGTAAACTACCAAAGCGTGTATTTGTATAGTTACACTATTCACATGAGATAAATGCACTTACTAGACAACTAAAACATCAGACTACAAGACTTTGTTTGTGCTGCTCAAAATACTCATGTGGCATGCAGAATACAGCACAATCAGTTATTTATATGGATTCATGTGGATGAAAGTCATGCAATGGAAAACTTGTAAACATGTCCTGGCAGTAAAGATTTGTGGTTGAAGATTTGTAATTCTACAGATTTGTAGACTATGGAAAGAGTTTTTTACAAGGATGCCTTTAAAAATCAACTTTATGTTTACTCTGTGACCTCTAAGAGTTAATTACTGTCAGTGTGAGTGTTCCTTAATGTCTACACTGGACTTTTGTCATTTATTTTCCATCAGAGCTGGTAATTGGAATTATATGAATTAACATTAGCATTTTTTGTGGTGTGTATTCAGACTTTTAATACACATATTTATAAACCACATATTAATCAATTATTATGTTTTGCCTGTTGCTTATTTGTAAATGTTTAATAACATTGTTTAATCACTTTGAGAAATTGAAATTTTAGCTATTGTAACAAAGTTTGTAACAAAAATATCTATTCCTGTACATAAAAATAGCAACAACCTTACATTACAGTCAATATACAGTGCAGCTATACAAGTAAGGAAAGCAATAATTAGCTAGTTTGGCTTTTAATATTAATAATATATTTGCAACTTGTTACCTGTTAAAACTAAATTAAATGGTTTGTTAAACTCATTCTGAAATTATATCTGCAAGCTTTTTAACAGCATGTGAGAGTAAAACAAATACTATTTCATTTAATTTTACAAATGTCTCATTAAAACATATACAAACTCATATAACTGATCTCAGTGTTTTGTTTTTGTTTTACCTGCTTTCTGGAACTGTTTTTTTTTTTTTTTACTTGAACCCTGTTGTTGCAGTCAACTCAGTTAAGCATATTGACGGACATGGCGAGCTACTGGGAAAGTAACAGTGGAAAAGCCTTTCACACGGAGATAAGCGGTCAGCTGGTAGCACGAAAAGAAACAGAAGCTGTCGGCGGCATCATACCACCCCGTATTGTTCATTTTAAAGATGAAATGCAGGCATACGTATCTCTGGCTACATAATTCACGCTCTCCAGAAATGTATACGGGGGAACATTTTCACAATAAACCTGTGATGTTTAGTTCAAACCTAGTCTAGTCATGCAAAGTTTATTTTTAGTTTGTTTGATCACTTTTTTTACATTTACTAAAGTTTATTACTTGCCTTCAGTGGACATTTGTTAGATGTATAAAAAATTACTCCACTGGATGAAGACATTAATAATTTAATAACATAATTTGTAATTTTATAAAAAAAACTCTCACTTTCTATTTTAATATTTTGTAAACCATAATGTATGCCTATGATGCCTGGACAAATACTACAATCAATGATCTCAGTTCCGAGTAAAAAGAGCAACACTTGCAGTACATGATCACCAAACGTCAGTCATTTAATCATAAACTCATACAGAAAATGAATGATTTCTAGTCACTCTGTGGCTTTAATCTCTCCAGGGAAGCACACAATACATGAGGTTTATGTTAATTCTGCAGAGGTGTCTGTCTTTCTGGTTCATTTAGTGTAATTTACTGCGCTGCCTTCCAGGCCTGTTATTTATTTTGGAGGATGCTGATAGAGCAAGTGTTGAGAAACGCAGCAGGATTTCTGCCGCTGGCTCATTTGCATCTGTGTGGCGGAGAGCGTCTGTGCGTCTGTCTCCAGCCACCACTCCACCTGAGTACACCGAGCATAATCAAATTACACCAGCCGGAGACGCTTGCCTAAAATACAACAATAAATCATCCGGGTACATAAACAACCTGCGTAATTTTTAATCACTAGTCTAAGGTAAAACAAGAGCTTATTGCTGTTGCACTGGCGGTTGCTCGCTGTTAGTTGGTGTGGAATAAAAGCAGGAACGAATCGGTGAGCATTCGTAAATTAGCAGAGATTTATTGTTTATTTTAATTCATGCCCTCATGCAGTGAGATCCAAGAGGAGGTCAACAGTATGTCAAGTGCTGCTTTAAATAAGCCATGAAATTGAATCTGCAAATAAGCAAGTGCTCCATCTTGGTATAATCCGTATCGCAACCTTGCTGCCAGGCCACTCGTACTATAGCTGCTACTTACTAGTTGCTATTGGGATCTTCCATTGCAGGATAACATTTACACAGACTTATTATTTCTAATGAATGGCCTCATTAATTTTAATGAATGCACTCGCTATCTGGAAAAATTCTGACCTTTGACTCGGGACAAAAATGTCAGCTTTCTTCTATTGTACCAATTTGATATTCTGATAAAGTGTGGAAGGTCAGCAAAATGTCATCCTATATTGTGTCTTAAAGTAATAACTTCTGGATACAATGACATATTTTAATTTGATCTCAACAGTTCAAGGTTTTCTGGCCAAATACGAAATGGCTGAATATTATTAAAGATATCAGAAAAATCCATTCATTTGTACAATTATTTTGATAGGATTGCAAGTTGAGTTTTCATATTCAGTAGGGTTGGGTACATGAAACCCAATGCCATTTTGGCACCAGTACCAATGTAAGCAGTTTGCAACAGACTGAATCAGCATATGAATTTTGTTGCCTAATGTCGGTGCAACTGGTGGTCATAAGAAGCATCAAAAGGAGCACCAAAG
This sequence comes from Danio rerio, assembly GCF_052040795.2. Classification (NCBI taxonomy): domain Eukaryota; kingdom Metazoa; phylum Chordata; class Actinopteri; order Cypriniformes; family Danionidae; genus Danio; species Danio rerio. The sequence continues at coordinate 10,664,716 of NC_141029.1, forward strand.
GACATATAAGTATGCATTGTGTACGCTTTGTGTCACATTATTTTTAAACATTTAATTCTAAACAACTTTAGGGTTAAAGACACCGTCAGCAATGTTAGGCTTTTGTTTTAGTTGCTTAGATAAAGCGGGTGTACAGTGGAGTATCCGGTGAGTGACTCCCTTTATTAAAACGCATGATTGTATTCATCAAATTTTCTTAAACTAAGCATTCTAAAGTACGGCTATATTTTGCAAGCAAGGACTCTGACAGACCAATGTAAAGCAGATGCGTGTATGTAATGACACATTTGAGGGCTTGCTACATCATCTGGCACTTCACTGAGTATGTTTAAATGGACACCAATAATCCAATTTTAATATGATTAAAACAATACTCTGATTAAGAGTCTACCATGTAAACAGTGATTTTTGATTACCTTAAAGGACCACAGACACCCGCATCACAAAATGCTGAGGTTTTTTCTTTCCATTTGGTGTGCGTATCAAAATTCTGTTAAATTAAGTATCAAATTCTGTCAAAACAACACTTTTCCACCGGTCCTTACTTACTGCTCCCATCAAATACCTCAGTTTGTCAAGGGTGCATGAAATAAATGTTACTGAATGAAAAATTGTGCTTCAACATTTTAAGAACTCAGGAAAAGAACATTTAAAAAGCAGCTCATGTAAACAACATGTAAACAGGAAAATCTTTACATGCCGATGCCAATGCAGGCTAAACACAGTCACAAGCTTCGACCCATGAAAAAAGGTGTTGACTGATTTTGATGATTTTGGCCTTTCCACAGGTTAGTAGTAAGCTAATGTAATGTTAATTGTACAATGTAAATATTGCAATTAAATGATCAAAATAAATATATTAATGGAAACACTGTATAAAATATGAATCCATGTATATATATATATATATATATATATATATATATATATATATATATATATATATATATATATATATATATATATATATATATATATATAGATAGATAGATATATAGATATAAATATGAATCCATGTCATATATATATATATATATATATATATATATATATATATATATATATATATATATATATATATATATATATATATATGAGTGTAATCACTGTGTTGTCCATATAGTATTACTTTTATCCCACTAATAACCATTCTGCAAATAACAAAACTATATGAGTTCACACATTGTTTTACAGCTTGTCATCTTTGCCCCGAAGGCATTCTTCTCCTCTTTTGCTGTCTGTGATTTTTGACAGCTTTCACTTCCTTTCTGTCATAGTCACACTGGGAGTTGCGGCTTCCTGCGTTAACACTTAACACACTGTACAGTGGTGCCGATGAACAAAGTGGAGCTCAGAGCGATGAACACACTCATATATGTACAGGGCGACACACAGCTCACAGAACCGCAACGGCGGCTGCCTGTGTAGCGTAAGATGAAGCAAACCTGTCTTACCTCTCATCTCTAATCCTTTACCACACGATTCACTCGCTCCGGTCATTCCCTGCTGGACTGAATCTGGGACCAGAGTACACGGATGCCATCTGTGTGTCTTCCATCTGGAAAAGAGACCAAGATTTGAAGTGATGATTTGATATTTGTAAAAAAGAAGTCACCTGAATTGTTGCCATGTACATGTAATACATTTATATAGTCCAAGACAAATACTGTAAAAAATAAAATCAGTAATACAAATATACAATAGCAATCTTATTTGTGTAATCAGGGCTTAAAATTTACACCCAGCAAGCAGAAAAAGTCAAGTAAAAAATTACACTGATAAGTAAATGAAACAGCGATACACCAAGAGGCTGGTAACGTTTTAATTATTAAATAACTGAAAACATATGGTTTTGTAATTGTACTATTGTTTCATAAAACATCAACAGAAGTATGATTTATTCTTAATTAACGAGTTATTCTTATTTTGTTTTATAAATTTTATATAACATATTATTATATGTGGGCGAGGCAGTGGCGTAGTAGGTAGTGCTGTCGCCTCACAGAAAGAAGGTCGCTGGGGCGCTGGTTCGAACCTCGGCTCAGTTGGCGTTTCTGTGTGGAGTTTGCATGTTCTCCCTGCCTTCGCGTGGGTTTCCTCAGGGTGCTCCGGTTTCCCCCACAGTCTGAAGACATGTGGTACAGGTGAATTGGGTAGGCTAAATTGTCCGTAGTGTATGAGTGTGTGTGTGAATGTGTGTGTGGATGTTTCCCAGAGATGTGTTGCGGCTGGAAGGGCATCCGCTGCATAAAAACTTGCTGGATAAGTTGGCGGTTCATTTCGCTGTGGCGACCCCAGATTAACAAAGGGACTAAGCCGACAAGAAAATGAATGAATATTATATATTATTTATATATTTATTATTAATATAAATTAAAATTCCATTGAATTTCACTTTTGGTATATACAGTTGGTACTTAGCATTCAGACCCTCTCACAATTTTCACTCTTTGTTATATTGCAAACATTTGCTAAAATCAATAAGTTTCATTTTTGTTCCTCATTAATGTACACACAGCAACCCATAATTGACAGAAAAGCACAGAGTTGTTGACATTTTTTGCAGATTTATTGAAAAAAAAAAAAAAAACTGAACTATCACATGGTTCTAAGTATTGCTCAATGTTTAGTAGAAGCACTCTTTTGATCTAACGCAGTCATGAGTCTTTTTTGGGAAAGATGCCTTCCTCCTTACAGACCCTCTTCAGTTCTGTCAGGTTGGATGGTAAACATTGTTTAACAGCCATTTACAGGTCTCTCCAGAGATTCTCAATTGGATTTAAGTCAGAACTCTGGTTGGGCCATTCAAGAACAGTCACTGAGTTGTTGTGAAGCCACTCCTTCGTTATTGTCTTGTTGAAAGGGAAACCTTAGGCCCAGTCTGAGGTCCTGAGCACTTTGGAGTAGGTTTTCATCCAGGATTTCATGTGCTTGACCGCATTCTTCTTTCCCTTGATTGCAACCAGTTGTCCGGTCTATGGAGCTGAAAAACACCCCAAAAGGATGATGCTGCCAACACCATGCTTCACTGTTGGGACTGTATTGGACAGGTGATGAGCAGTGCCTGGTTTTCTCCAGACATACTGCTTAGCATCAAGACCAAACAGTACTATCTTGGTCTCATCAGACCAGAGAATTTCATGTCTTACCATCTTGGAGTCCTTCAAGTGTTTTAAAGCAAACTCAATGCGGGCTTTCAAGTGTCAGGCCACTCTGCTATAAAGCTCTGACTGGTGGAGGCTGCTGTGATGGTTGACTTTCTACAACTTTCTCCTGTCCCCCGACTGCATTTCTTGAGATCAGCCACAGTGATCATTGGGTTCATCTTTACCTCTCTTACCAAGGCTTGTTTCCCCCAAAAGCACAGTTTGGCCAGATGGCCAGATCTAGGAAAGGTTCTGATTGTCCCAAACATCTTCCATTTAAGAAACATAAAGGCCACTCTGCTCTTAGCAACAGCAGAATTTTTTTGTACCCTTGGCCAGATCTGTGCCTGGCCACATTTGTGTCTCTGAGCTCAGTTCATGCAGTTCCTTTGACCTCATGATTCTCATTTGCTCTGACATGTTTTGTGAGGTCTTATATAGACGGGAATGTGGCTTTCCAAATTAAGTCCAACCAGTACAATCAAACACAGCTGGACTCAAATAAAGGTGAAGAACCATCTCAAGGTTGATCAGAAGAAATGGACAGCACCTGAATTAAATATATTAAGTGTGAAAGCAAAGGGTCTGAATACTAAGGACCATGCGATATTTCAATGTTTTTCTTTTTTAATAAACCAGCAAAGATGTCAACAATTCTGTTCTGTGTTTCAATCAATTCAAATTTGATCTGTTTCTGATGAAATGCTGCAAATTATTTTTCTCATTTAATATTTTTTTTTACAAGTCCTCACCAACTAGCAGGCTTGAAAAAATGATCATTTTAGGCTCTGGGCACAATGATTGAGTCAATGTTAACCAGGGTGAGGCAGTCACAGTCTCTTATCATACAGAGAATTAAAAGCCTTTCTATTCAGTGTTTTTTTTTTTTACTCTATGTGACCCAGGTCTAGCTTTTTAAATGAGGAAAAATGGTGAGCGTTAAATAAATCCTCTAAACCAGTGGTAATGAAGTGCTGCATTAAATGAATGACTTTGTTTCAGAATACTAAACAGTTTCTTGTCAATAGTTTTAATTACAAGGAATTTAAATGACAGCCGGCAATGCTTAATCCTACAAATCTGACTGGCCAGTAGTTAATACGAGGTAATACATCCACTAGTAGTTCATTGTGCAAACTTTCCTTGGTTTACAATTAAACAAGCTGTTCATATAAAAAAAAAAAAAAAAAAAAAAAAAAAAAAAAACATTATAACATTATTTACTCATTGTATAGTAAATAATGCAGTAGAAAAAAAATAGCAGTCTTTTTTCTGAAAAAAAGTTTATTATTGTTTATTATTGTCCCCAGTTTCTGTTTAAAGGAGATAATTTTTTTTAACACATTTCTAAACATAATAGTTTAATAACTCATTTCTAATAACTGATTCATTTTATCTTTGCCATGATGATATTTTTCAAGACACTTCTATACAGCTTAAAGTGACATTTGAATGCTTAACTAGGTTAATTAGGTTAACTGGGCATGTTAGGGTAATTAGGCAAGTTATTGTATAGCAATGTTTTATTCTTTAGAATTTAGAAAACAAATTTTAAAGGGGCAAATTTTGTCCCTAAAATGGTTTTAAAATATTTAAAACTGCTTTTATTCTAGTCAAAATAAAACAAATAAGACTTTCTCCAAAAGAAAAAAAATATTATCAGACATACTGTGAAAGTTCCCTTGCTCTGTTTAACATGATGTGGAAAATATTTAAAAATAAAAGTTCTGTTCTTTGTTCTATGGTTCACTTCATTATTTTGGGATATGCATCTACGTCCAAACTAAATCTGCTTAAATCTACTAAAAGGGAAGTGAAAGTAAAGTATGTCACGTGACTTAAAGTTTACATACACGTAACTGATTCTCTGTTAATCCATTAGGTCAGAAGCAGGTGCTACCCTTTGTATGTTTTCTCCAGCGAGTGCAGTTTAGTGAGGGGCGTGGGGGCGGCGAAGATGTTTTCTTTTTTCAGCTTTCTCTTTAGTTATTCAGAGATAGGGAGGATTTAGTTAGCGAGTGTTTCAGTTTTTATTTTCTTTGGTTTGGCATCACTTATTTTCCTTTCCTCAATCAGTTTTGTTTCGATAGATTTAAGTGCTTATTTTGCATTTATTGTACACAATTGTAAATATACTTTAAAGTGATTAAATATTCTTTTTCTTTCTTTCTTACTTTTATTGTAAATAGAGTAGGGATGTAACGGTATTGTAAATACCGTCATACCGCAATATTAATTTTTTTCGATATTACCGAAGTCGCATGACTCGGTAAAACTATAGGTCTTCTGAGAAAATTTGCTCAGGCGAATGAAGCGAACGGGAGATAGCGAAAACTACAATTGCCATCAGCCCATGCTTGACCATCAGCCCTTGCGGTCTGTTGTCGCTACAGATCCAGTAATGCGGAAATGGAGTGTGCTGCTAGAAGCGGGGATGAAAAGAGCTGGAAAACTCTAAGGCCCCGTTAACACTAATGCGTTTTAGTTTGAAAACGCATAAGTTTTGCTACGGTTACGCCAACCGTCCACACTACGCCGGAGTTCTCGAGCGCCGAAAACGGAGCGTTTCGAAAACGCTGGAGAGGCTGTTTTCATTCTTGAAACGCTGCAGCTCCGTCTCATTGTGGATGATGGAAAACGGAGACATCTAAAACGGAGGCGGGGCTGCTGACGTTTGCCCCCCTGATTGGGGCTTTTCCTGAATATTAAGTAGCCTAACACGCACAGTTAAGTCATGCATTCTCTGCGTGTAAGTTCAGACTTCGCAAGTTTGATCAAGGCTGCAGTCTCTTCTTCTCAGTTTGATATGGAAAAGCAGACTATACCGAGGACACGGGTAAATCTTCAAAGGGAACAGTGTACTTTATAACTTCATTCACATCACCCTGGCTTCGTTGTTTCACTTTCTCAACAATAAAATGTAAACATGATTTAAGGAACTGCCTATTTTCATTTTAATATTAGCAACTTAGACAGCAGACATGTTGAGGCGTCGTGCTGCATAAGATCTTCACTGTGTGGATATTTATAACAAAACGGAGCCGATAACAACTGCCTCCTTTCAATTTCAGTGAAAATACGAAACACAGCCTCTCTTTTGCTGAGTATCAGTTTTAAGAATCGATAATGGCCATTTTAAAAGTATAACATACAATAAGTTTATACATTATAGGAAATAAAGGCAAGCGATCAGTCAATATACAGAATGTACGTGCTTACATTAATCATTAACTTATCTTTGCGCTCAGCCAAAACACATTACCTGAGAACAAGTAATAGATTCCAATGCCCAAAGTCAGGGAATATGTCGTTAGATAAAGACAACAAGATAAATGAAATATCCCGTTTAATAAATATAGTGAGATTAGATCCAGCGGGAGATGCTTGATGAGAAGTCCGACTAGCAGAGCTCTCATCTGTGTAGATGGGCTGAGTGTGATTAAATGTTGAATGTGATGAGTTTTCAACAATACTAAATTGAAACTTTATTTTTTTTTACATGGTTTAATAATTTTTTGTTATTAAAATTGAAGTTCCTGTTTCAAAGCTTACAGATAGATGACTAATTTGTATGTCATTGACACTTTTGGCACTTTTTTGGAGTATTTTCATAAGTTTTGTTTTTTCCTGTAAATGATTCAATAAATACCGTACCGTGACATTCATACCGAGGTATTACCGTACCGTGAAATTCTGATACCGTTACATCCCTAAAATAGAGTGAACCACTTTTTGCCACATCCATTGTCTCTTTCAATGCATAGCAGCTAACGTGTCAGGGGAATTAAAAAAGATATTGGCTGCGTCTAAAATCTGCTTACTTCCATACTACAGAATATAGCACACTAAAATCAGTACGCGAGAAGTTCTTGGATGACCTACTCCATCCGGCGAGATTCTGAAGTGTGCATCCTATGCACGTTGTGCTATCCCATGATGCCCCACTATAAAATTAATGAATGCAAGTGAAGCAACGCAACTCACGAGGGTAGGTCATGTGATTATGACAAAATGGCGGTGGTAGTACGTCCAAGTTCCATTCATACTGTTCACATTTATACTGTATAGAACTGTGTAGAAGTATGTTTAAATTCAAATGCAGTACCTACTGAATAGTAGGCGGTTTCGGACGCAACCATTGAGTTGTCATAACTATGTTTAGCCCTTTTCATCCTCCAAGCCACACATATAATTACTGATTAGTTTTACACTACTACTACAGTTTTACTACTACTGCTACCCCAATCATCACTAATTCTAATAAAAAATATTAATATAAACATAATTAAATGTAAATGTTCATATTCAAATATTCTACTCTGCTTAAGCATAATGAATTGTTTTTCCAAATTTGGCAATAATTCTGAACAATAATTAATTTTCCAAAAATTCTGAAAATTAATTTACAACAGAACACTTTTAAGAAATGATTCAATCTATTAAAACTCCACCGCTGAATAATACAAATTCATTATTTAAAAAAGTATATATATCTATACCTCAAACTTTTGAATGCCAATTCATGTCACTGATGCCTCATTATTATTCAAGAGACCTCATATTCTGATCAAGACAGGATCGAGAATTCAGAATCATCACCTAAGTTTCATCTGCATGTTAAAATAGCAGCTCATGTAGCTTCTAAAATGTTTGTTTACAACATTTATTTATTTGAGAGTTCCCAGAAACAAGATGCTTTCTGTCACAGCGAATGTATGAGTGTGTTTGCAAATCAGCATAGTCCTATTTGAGAATAAATGTTGCAGAATAACAATCTCAGAAGTTATCAAGACTGCAAATCGCATTCACATTTATGCATGAGCTGGAGCAGTAACTCTGTTTACTCTCCAGCAAATTACAGCAACAATGTGCGACTAATGTATGCTATCATAAGCAGCACATCATCTATTTATGCATTACATCGCATGCCATTCTCAACCTATTCTGTGCTGCATTTGTCAAATATTTTGATACCATCAACCCCACAAAACAGTTCGACCACCGACATTGCTGATAAATAGCTAAAGTGCAACTGCAGTTTCTTCACCTGTAAGTGGGACAAAGCAGAAGAGCTTCACATTCCCTCTCTTCAAATAAAGTATCGGGACACTCTTGACCTCCATTGGCCGCCCGCTGGATGATGATCCTGTATCGTGACTGTGAGGCCACGCTGCTGTTCACTTCGCATTACACACACACACACACACACACACAAACACACACACAAAGAAGAAAACATTACTTTCAGCTATCTTTCACTTTATTAGTATTCTGACAGCGATTGCCACAGCAGGACCCATTCAAAGAGCTCTTTAGATAAGAGGTAATGATATGATCCTCTGGTGGAGTTCACTTCCTGTTCCCTGTATGGACCCTGAACGCATGTAACGACTTCATTTAACAGACGCTGTAAGGCTCATTACGCATTGCTAATTACTAAAAGACTGATAATGGCACAATTAAGAGGGCGATCTCATTAACAGAAGACCCAACAGGGTATTTACAGAGGGGATATCAGTTATTTAAAACATTTCTTCTGTTTGAGTTTGATGCTAATAAATGAAATGTTTGCTGCAAGTTTCTTTGGTGGAAGTTGATGTTAATTAATTGTCTCATTAAAGTGTAATGAAAGCGTTTTGCTGGTCGCATTGGGAATGATTTACGTGTGTGTGTGTGGTTTACAGCAGAGGTGTGTGACATCCCTTCCTAGAGTGTTGCTGAACGCACTTTTTGAAAGTGTAAATCCTGTTTTTATTATCAACACTTTTTTCTCTAGGAGATAATGAATTCTGAATTCTAATAACAAACTCCGTAAATAGTAGGCCTTTTCCGCCTAGGAGAATGAAGAAAATATTGGATTTGACAGAGTTGGTGTGAGTCAAAATATAAGGAGCTGTAATTTTAAATTTGAAGTTTATCTACCAAATAAAACCAGCCTTAAAGAAGAAGAATTCCTTATGTCTATATAGGGGTAAATATATCCTTTATACGTATATATAGAGGAGAAACATGTAAACTAATTCTAGAGAGGTGGTCTATTATTTTTTAATAGAAGCTGTCAAAACTATAGTTGCTATTAATAGTTAATTATAGTTGTCAAAATGTTATTCTCTACTCATATAAATGGTAAAGCTGTTAAGTCAGCAACTGTACACTTTTATGCAATTATTTACACTATGGCTTCATCTATAAAAGTGGCAATAGACTCTTTACAAATTGCTTTAATTCATTCTTAATGTCTCTTGGTTGCTTAAAATTAGTATTGAATGCAAAAAAAAAAATAATAAATAAAAAAAAAAATATATATATATATATATATATATATATATATATATATATATATATATATATATATATATATATATATATATATATATATATATATGTATATATATATATTTTTTTAACATGATCCAGATTATTAATACACAATTTTAAAAAGACAAAAAAAAAAAACTTTAAATGGTATGCAGATTGAAAAAGTTGCAATTTATAAATATAAGTTGACTTTTCAAATAAACCATATTTAATATATAAACCAACATTAGGATTATATTTTTGTTAAGTCTCTTCTTTGCAGCTCACAAACGTTTAGTTAAGAAACACTTCCATCAATTTTGGATTACAGAGATAAATTTGATATGCACACACCTTGACAAAATGCCATTGTTTATCATAATGCCTTAAGGTTTGTTACTGGTTCAAGTGCACGGACGCATCACTGTGATTTATATAAAATGACAGAATGGAATTCATTACAGTTAAGGAGAAAACAACATACCTTTATTTTAATTTTTAAAGCTTTAGTTGGTAAATTGCCACAGTATATGTCTAATTTGTTAAGAGTACTGTTCAAATACGTACAACATCAGATCAGCAGGTTGATCTGCATTCTCTGCGTATGCTCCATATACATAAAATGCGCTTCAAGATGTACTACATATGAAATCTGTACCATCTGTTGCTACATATATAAAAAATATATATAATTTTTAAAACTGGCAATTTAAAACACTTGAAAAAGTCAAGTGTGAGGTGTTTCACAATATAACTACTGTACAGCTTTTTTACTTTAAAAAATAATTATTATAATTGCGCAAAAAGGTGAGTAAATGATTTCACCCTACAAATTAAATCCTGAAATAAGAAAGAAAAAAAAAAAAAAAACATTAGTAGTACTGGTAGCTCATCAACTAGTTTCTATACTGTAATTAACATGATCATCACAAACATTTTAGTGAATTAGAAATCCATATGTAAAAAAGTAAAACATAAAATCCCATTTTTTGTTCTGTAAATTCTCTACCTGATTCTGATAGATTGATCATGCTGTAAAGTTATATATTTCTGTAACTATAATATAATGAATGGTTTGAATATTTTATTGACATGTTCATGACCCACCCAGACACTTTATGGTTTCAAGATACAAAAATGTAAACAAAACATTTACTTTGTTAATTATCATGTACTGAAATGACATCCCATACTGTGACACAAACAATTAATCAGACACTCAAAAAGGGAATCATAATCATTTTCTGTTAACATATTCAATCACACTTCACTACCTGACAAAAGTCTTGTCATCGATCCCAGTTGTAAGAGCAACAAATAATAATTTGACTTCTAGTTGATCATTTTTCTGATGAATCCTCTGTTGAACTGCAACCCAACCATCACAAATACTGCAGAAGAATTATTGGAACCTGCATGGACCCAATGTTCTCACAGAAATCAGTCAAGTTTGTTGAAGAAAAAAATCAAAGTTTGGCGTCAGCATGGTGACGTGCAAAAAATCTGCAGAGTGGATGGCAACATCAACAGTCTGAGGTATCAAGACATTTGTGCTGCCCATTACATTAAAAACCACAGAAGAGGACACATTTTTCAGCAGGATCGTGCTCCTTCTCATGCTTCAGCGTCCACACCAAAGTTCCTGAAAGCAAAAAAGGTCAAGGTGCTCCAGGATTGGCCAGCCCAGTCTTCAGGCATGAACATTATTGAGCAATTTGGGGTAAGATGAAGGAGGAAGCGTTAAAGGTGAATCTATAAAATCTTGATGAACTCTGGGAGTCCTGCAAGAACGCTTTCTTTGCTGTTTCAGATGACTTTATTAATAATTTATTTAAGTCATTCAGAGATGTATGGATGCAGTCCTCCAACCTCATAGGAGTCATACACAATATTAATTATTTTTTCAATGCACCATGATATTAGATTCTATTTTTTACATTCTTTCTGTTAAGTGACAAGACTTTTGTCTAATCAAAGTCACCTTACTGTCCTAATTAAATAATTAAAGTTCAAGGTATGATCATATTTTATTTTGCTAAAATAAGCATAATCTAGAGACCTTTGTCATATTAATTACTTCTTATACCAAATGATCAACCATAAGTCAAGTTATTATTTGTTTTTGCTAAAACTTGGATAGATGACAAGATTTTTGTTAGGTATTATAATATCTATTCATTAACACATTTTTCACACAGTAAGCTATGAAATATTGTCATTTGCTCAGAGATGACTCAAAATATCCTACAGCCTGTGTTCCAAACAAAAATAAAATCATACAGTTTTAGAAGCACATGGGAACATACCAAAATAAACCCTTTTTTTATTTTCAGGTGAACTATTCCTGTAGGAGAGGCTCCAGTGAAATGTCACAGCTAAAGGTTGTGTGAAAAGATTGTATCAATACCTGGCAGGCATGTGGTCGGGCAGGCTGTCCATTCGCTGAAAGGAGTCACAATGCAATCTTTCTCACAGGGCAGTAAACAGGGCTGAATGGTGTCTGGACGGGCAGATTCTGGACACCTATGACACACACGCACACACATGTGGAGAACAGAAAGAAGAAGCAATTTTTGTCATGATGGCTGATAAGCTGTCTTGATTCACACTGCAGTTGCTCTGTCCTTGACCTTCTAGCATGAGCACAGATATGATCGTAAGTACAGCTTGATTTACTGTACCTCACAAACCCAGACATGATCATGTACAGATACAACACAGTTATGGTGACGCTATCGGAGACACAGAGGATCTCCACCACACCGGAGGGGAAGCTGATGTAATATTTATTGCTTCTTACCAGCAGCTGATTGTATCTGAGCGTGGATATGGTAAAGGTGAGTTATTTCGGTATGAGTGACGGGGGGCCTATGTCAACCTTTATGTTTCTTAAGAAAGAGAGTGAGACAGATAAAAAGAGAATGCCCCCACAGCTTTCTAAACTGCACTGCCTGCTTTAATGTCAGAGTGGTCTAAAGGCATTTAGTTGCATAATTTGTCACATAATAATAAATTATGTCACACAATTGAATTTTAAATCACGTAATTTGTTTATTATTACTATTATTATTGTAGTTGTTATTTTATTATTATTATTATTATTATTATTATTATTATTATTATTATTATTATTATAACTGATATTATTATTGTAGTTGTTATTGTATTATTATTGTTATTATTATTATCATTATTAATATTATTACTACTAATATTATTATTGCTGTTGTTGTTGTCATTGCTATAATTATTTTTACTATTAATAGCATATTAATGTATTTATTTATCTATACTAAATGGTATTAAACTGGTTAAAAGAATAAAACTATTATTTATATGTTAAATGTTTTTTTTCTGTTATTATTTAAGAATTTTTACACAAGCAAGAAATTTGTTTTCGTGACAGAAATGTCCAAAGTGTAACAAAATGACAGTGACAGGACAAAAACACAGATAATTAAGGAATAAAAAATAAAGTAAAAATAGATTAAAAGTTATACAAACAGACAAAAGTATGTGCAGGTATAGTATACATTCAATTTAAATTGTAGAATTACAGCAACATCTTTGTTAATGATGTCAAACCATAAATCTAAATTCTCTATTTGTATACACCCCTCAAGCACGAAATAATGAAAACCTGTAACCAAGTGTATGTGAACTGCCATTCAAAGGGTTGGCAGTTAAAGAGGTTTAACATGTATTGATTGGAATATAAACCTTACCATTTTTGTTGGAGTGCAGCAAGTGCACTATTCTGTCCTTCTGAACGGCTGTATTTAATTTTCTGTCATGTTGAGTCTGGTGCAAACTAAATTGCTCATCACTGCAAATCTCATAACATAGTAGCATATTGTTAGGACACAGGGTTACAATGTAACCTGCTCACTTAATGTTTGCGCTTGTAATGTTCATGTTATTTGCTAATTACTAACCACCTCATGTGGAACTCTGACTCTGTTTCTCATTTTGGAGACTGCTTGTTTATCTGAAAAAAAAGGTCACATTTTGGTCACGGACGCATACTTTGAGAGCCTTCATTACTGAATAAACAAAATTTTTAGTTTTAGTGGTCGGGTTTAATGACCAAAACAAAGCATAATATCTGACTTCAGCACATGTTATAGTATTTTTATTCTTTAGATGATTAAAAAAATACATACAGCACCTTTAATTAGATTTTTATTATCTTTTAACTTTTTTATTTTTTTTATTTTACAAATTTATTACTGAGCTGCATTTGTGTAACACTAGGAATATTTATAAAACACATCAAAAACAGCACTATTTAAAATCTTTGTGTCTTTGACTGCCCCTCTACCAAACCATGTTTTTCTGTCTTAAATAATGACTGTTAAAATGATTTAAAAAATGACTTTACACTCACAGCATTGTTGGTTTACAAAAATAAAAAAAATAATCATCAATTATTTAATTAATTATTTAATTAATTAAACATCCTGTAGCACTACTACACTTGATTTTGGTTTTATTGTAAAAAAAGAAAGAAAGGCAAGAAAACAAGAACACATTTTAAAAGAGAATATGAAATATTTTTTGGCATACTTTAAAAATTGTGATTTAGCAATCAAACATGTTTTATAAGTCTTACACTTCATATTATCAAATTTTTCATAGTATATCTCCTAAGCCTGTTACTTTTACCATATTTAAACATATCAACCATTTGGTAGAAGCTGATATTTTAGAAATTATGTGTTGAAAAAAACGCATTGATTGTCTTAACTAGTGACATTAGGAGTTAAGAAAAGCAATCCAAACATTGTTTTTTTTTTCTTGGTGGGGTAGTTTAAGGGTTTAAGATCATCATTAAAGATGTTGCTACTGTCACTTTTGACCAATACTTTGCAACCTTTCAAATTTTAACATTTCTTCAAAACTTTTATTATAATACTACTAAAATATCTACAGAAATGCAATCAGCTTGTGTGGACAAAATACATACTTTTCCACGGTAATGTACCTGTTTAAAGCTTTCACCACCCTCTTCAATATCACTTTCTTCTAAAATATCAAAAGATATACATCTTCAATCAATATTTCATGCACACACTGATATATCTGGCAAACAGCTGTAGAAAGAATAATGACATTTACTTTGGTGAACACAAAAAACCAGATGGTCAAATTTCACAACGCAAAACCCTTTTGGGTGAAACAAGACCCATTATTTAGCGATGATAACTGACTGCCTGTACATGATATCTTTTCCCAGTACACTGTTAGAAGGATGAAACAAAAATCACAATTGGAGACTCACAGACGTTATGGGATCTTGGGGTCAGAACAATAACTGAAAGAAAGGCTTTCTCAACAGCATCAACAACAATAAATAAATAAATTCAGAAATAAATTACTGATATATTCCAAAAACTCAAGCTTGTTCACAATTTTGTATCATTATTATTATTATTATTTTAAGCAAAATTATATTATGTTATGCTTATTAAGGGTTCCAATCTAAGTAGAGGGCACTGTACAGTGTGTGCGGGCTTCTGTTTGAGAGCCTGTTATTTCTTGAGAAGGTCTATCCCTATGAGCTGGATTCTGGACATTTCATTTGCAGGCTCTGCTCACTTTCCCAGCATGCAGCGGCTCTAAAGACAGGCCGAGGGACTCAGCGGGGCTCGGCCGGCTACAGGCTTTGGAGACCAGCAAACAGGACACATCAAAGCAGGGGACAAGAGAGAACAGAGGCATGAATCATCTGTTTCTCTCTCACTTTTGTGCTCTGTGGAGCAGAATGTCATTATGGAGGGCAATCACCCAAAGGCAATGATGCTACGGAGCTTAAGGGGAGGAACAAAGGAGTGGGTGGAGGATAAATGCAAGAAATCAGTAGAAAGAACACAGTACAGAAGACAACAGACTGACTGTCTTTTTTGTTAGTGTTTCTTTATGGAAACAATGCACTCTGCTTTTATTGTTGCACCATTAATTTTGATTGGGTGAAGCATGTTTGTAGCTGGGATATGAGGATGTATTACTTACAAGAGATGTGATGTTAGTTAAATTCTCAAAAACTGTAAACACTGCTTATAAATAAATTTCCAGCTTATAAATAATACATTATTTATAACTTCTGTAGTAATTGACACTCCATCCTAGAATAATTACAACTTTTCATTATTATTATTATTATTATTATTATTATATCCATTACTAATAAATAATAATTTGTATTTAGTTTATCATATTGGTCCTTTTTCATATTTTTTTAACCTTCACAAGATTTTTTTAACAATCATGCACAAAATAAGTACTGATACATAATGATAGAATCGATAATGCACCCACCCACTCTCCCCTTTAAAATCTATAAATTAGTCAAAGATGTGGATTAAAGCGATTCTATCTATTAAATATACCGCTGATAGAGAAAGCGGTGTGGTATCACAGAGTATGTGGAGATCAGCAGAAGAGAGAGAAGACAGCAAATTTTGTAGAATGAGGGGGAAATATGATTAGGGAGCCTGATTTTGCTTGAAGCTTGAATAGAAGCATCGCACATTTCACTATATATGAAATTTGTCATGTCACATCTCTACATAACCTGTTTTCCCATCTTCCTGATGCACGCATTTCAGGAGAAATGTATATTAATAATACAATTAAAATAATTAGTAACAATAGTATTATTATTGTTAGTTTTTAATATATCTATACGCTAGTATGCTCCAAAACAGTGACAAAATTAGCATTTAAAAGATATAAAACTGATATAAAGATGTAAAGCTTGTAGTTTCCCAGCAGGCATACAACATCATAGGACATTAACATTAGGATAGATGTAGTTCATGACTGGTGAGGCAGTGGCGCGGTAGGTAGTGCTGCTCAGTTGGCGTTTCTGTGTGGAGTTTGCATGTTCTCCCTGCCTTCGCGTGGGTTTCCTCCGGGTGCTCCGGTTTCCCCTAGAGTCCAAAGACATGCGGTACAGGTGAATTGGGTAGGCTAAATTGTCTGTAGTGTATGAGTGTGTGTGTGAATGTGTGTGTGGATGTTTCCCAAAGATGGGTTGAGGCTGGAAGGGCATCCGCTGCGTAAAAACTTGCTGGATAAGTTGGCGGTTCATTCCGCTGTGGCGACCCCAGATTAATAAAGGGACTAAGCCGAACAAGAAAATGAATGAATGAATGAGTTCATGACTTTTGGTGACCAAAATTCTATGGAAAACGTTATTTGACGTCCAATAATAATGTCAAATGACAATGATATTTGGTTGATGTTAAGCTGTGTTGGAAAGTGACAAAAATCCAATGTCTAATAGAAGTCATAGTGGTATAATGTCCACACAACATTAAGGTGTAACATGATTACACGTTGATATTTAGTTAATTTTAAGTTGATTTTTGGTTGGACATTAGAGATTAACATCAGCCTGACGTTGCATTCTGACGTCAATTTGATTTTCATTTCCAAACAAAATCTAATGTCCCCAGGATGTAGGGGGTACAACGTCAATTCACTTGTTAAGTTTGACGTCATGCGAATTGGCTTCCGTTTCCAAGCGCTATATAAAACTGTATAGGAATGGTAATAATAAATATTTACAAAGCGATGTAATACTTTTGAAAATCATAATCACAATATATATGTCCATGCCTAATATAAAAAAAAGAGAGAGAAAAAAATTATATATATATATTTATATATATATATATACAATTTAGAAATTGTTAAAAATGTTGTGTTTTTGTGATGTAGCCAGTTCAGAGAGTGTTGTGTACACCATGATTTTATATAATAATTACTTTAAGGTGTGATATGACTAAAAAGGGATCAAAAACAATTATGTTCTCAATTCAAATGTGTAGCGGCTTGGACCTGGTAATAGTATTTCATACGTCCATTCCACCTAACAGATGGATATGACGTTGTGTTGACGTACTGTGCCTGCAGGGTTGTCGCTTACGCATATATGAAGCAACAATTTTTTACGTTACCTCAAACTACAGTTTCTCATCAAATCATAGCCAATCAAATGCTCAGTAGTATCTGACATGCTCCGCCACCATTAGGATGCTTCTTATTTGCTTTTCATTTGATGCACTAGAGCTCAATCGCTCTCACTTGCAGAACAGAAATAAAAACAAGACGCTATTGCCTGATTATTAAAAAGAGGAGCTACACTATGTCCCACCCTGTTTGTGTGTTTCGGTTGAGATTACATCAAACATAGAATAAAAAATGCATATTTCAAAGCACTTCATGGGACCTTTAATAAAGAACTAGCAGATCTAGCAGAGAGAGGGAAGTTAAACAAACATCTCCATGTTGGATGATTTCTTATGAGGGTGTTTAAATAGCTCAAACTATGCTGTGTTAAATAAAGTGGAGTTGTCGGAACACACTTTGCATATATCGCCTTCTGCTAATATTGGCACCCTTGGCAAATATGTGCAAAGAAGGCTGTGGGAAAAAATAATAACTTTTTCATTGTTTAATATTTTACTCAAAATATTTACCAAAAGAAAAGACCCCTGAATTTAATTTTGAGAGAGAGCAGAGGTTTTGCTTTTTCTTGAAAGCCTTTCAAACTTAGTAGTGCTGAAGTAGGAGATGGCAGGTTGTAGTTTTTGGGACTTTCTGATCCAATGACTCTCAGCTAATTTATGCAGTTCTCCAGCAGTGATTTTAGGAGATTTTTTCATTCTCGTGGTGCATTGGGACAAGATAGACTCTATACTTCTCCAGACTGATTCATAACACTTCCAGCTGAGTGAACACTTCTCTACTGTCCTGATGGTGGAAATGGTGATTGTTCAGTGTTCCTGGTATTTTTTTAAGTCCTTTTTCATTTTGTAAAGCTTAACAACCTGTTGCTGCAAAAGCTGTTTTTTTTATTTATTTTTTATTCATTATAAAGAATAAGTGAGTTTGGCGTTTGAGCATCTTCATATTTGCATTGTTATAATAATGGTGATTGTTAACGATGTATGTAAAAAGATAAAGATAAAAAGTGGTATACTTTTATATTATATTTTGCTCAAATATTAGGGTTCTTAGGGCTGCCAATTACTGTGCCACGCATATATTTAACAAAGGCTTTTTTTTTTTTTTTGATTAGTTTTATCGGAAACATCAGTGAGAGCTTTATTCGGCAAGGAACTTATTTTGTGGTTTACTGCTACTCATGGTCCATACAAACCTATCAATACAAGAGGACACAAAAGGTATTTACAGTGGGTGAAACTTTAAAAGGAGCATTACCGCCACGAGTGACACTGTCGCCGCACTAAAGGAGTAAGAATGTGTTTTTAGGTATAAAGGCAGTTAGCGACTTTGCTGCCAGGGGGCACAAAGAGACAAAATGCGAACTGATATAAATATACAGTAGCTGTAAATACCCTGTTACTTGTAAATGAAGGTAAAATAATGAAACAAAGCATTATAATTCCTTCATTAACCATTAAAAAAAACTTGTTAACAAACTGTATTATCATTGTAAACTTGTGAAGTGAAATGAGGATTAACATTAAAAAGTAAATTTAAAGAAATATAAGACAACTAAAATGAATGTACAAACATTCATATAAATAAGTAGGAGTAAATAAATAAATATAAACAACTTTTTTTTTTTTTTTTTTTTTTTAGCGGGAGCTGTGCCCCAGCAGAGCTTTATGTCTAGCAATGCCCTTGGAGTATACAGTGTTTCTTATTTTAAAAACATAGGACTAAGACAGTCAATAAATAAGCTTTTTCATTTCCTGTTCCGTTGATGATTATATTTTACTATTTAATTTTATGTTTCAAGTATTGTACGTAAATAATAAATTAATAACTAAATAGGCCTAAATAATTATTTATTTAAAGACAATACCAACGAAACTCGCAGAAATGGTCCGGTGCATGGTCTAAAGAAATCTTAAGTTTAATGCTACTTGATCAAAAGCATAAAAATAAATTGACCTCCTTCAAGCAGATCACTAAAATTATGATAAAAATAATTTTGCCACAGGACGTAAATTAAGTTAAACACATTTATTTTTTATTTTAGTTTCGGTTCAGTTTCATTTTCAAAATGTCAATGTTCTCCTTCAAATTATATTATATATATAATTTTTTTATTATTATTATTTTTTTTACTTTTTAAACTATTAATGGCTCAGTATATTTTGTGTATCTTTTTATATTACAAAAAAAAGTGTTAGTACTGTATTGTTTATAACCATAACCTAAACAAGTAGCAACTGATGTGCTATAGCTATTCAAGGTGGCCTGAGGGAGGAAAACTGTTTTTATGCCTAGATGATATAGTAATATATTTTGTAATATTTGTGTTTATTATTATGAGTGAAGAATCAAAAGAACAAACAATAAAGATATTTTTTTACAGTCATCTTTGCTCACATTTACAGAAGGTGCCAATATTAGTGTATTAAACATGATGACACTTTATACAGGACATAATGCTCTGCTCTCACTGCTTCCAGCACATCCGGCAGGGCTTGAGGGATATGATATGTGTGTGACACAAACACATAAATTTACCCCCTTCATCAAACACATGCATGCCATACAGCGTACCATCTGTGATTTATGTTTCAGTACATCTGTGAGGGAGCATGTGTGTGAGTATGTCAACAGATCACTATAAACCGGAGTGTGATTTGTTCTCTCCAGACTGCAAAGCAGCTTAGATTACCAAATCATTTGTAAACACAGCGGTATTTGACACCTCTTTCTCCTTAACACACACTTTGCCTTTCAAGCTCTCACAAATGCTCTCCCACTGTGAACTCAATGGTGGGGTTACAATGCAAAAACATCATTTTCTGAGGGGAAATTTATACGACAAAGGTGTCAAAATGATCCCTGCTCACATAAAGCCACTAACATGACTGAAATGTTGTATTACGTTTGTAAAAGAATGAAAGACAACATGCCTGCACACATATACTCCCTATAGTGTGAAACTGTCATTTTGTTTGTCAATGTCTATGGATTCAATATGTACTAAAACTCATTTTAACAAGTGATGAAAAGAGAACTGAATAACCATACTCCAGTAATAGTATCATTACTTGCCAAATAATGTAGTGCAATAAGAGTAAAAGTATCTGTTCTATACTGCTCAATGTATGAGTAAAATGTAGCCCTTAAAAAAGTAAACTATTTGCCATTCATGAAAATGTGAGAACACATAGCATTCATTTATAGACCTATAATAAGATGACAGAAAGCATGTTGTGTTTTTACAGGCTTAGCAAAATCTGTGTAACCTAAAAATCCAAGTGAGGTAAAAATCTAGCTGTGTGGATATGTTAACACTTAGAATATGCATTTTGAACCCTGACTAACAATCTAAGAATGTCTAGCAGTCCCTGCTGCTAACCAAGCATGGATAAAATACATGCAATAATGCATGTATTTAAAAACGGCAATTTACATTAATGAGCATTTTGTACCCTTGTAAAATTATCTATCATACTGTTTGCAACACAATTAATGTTTTTTTTTTTTTTATTAATATCTCAGCTGTACTTTGATATTTATTCCAAAGCTAGTTACTTAATAAAATCAATGTCATGAAAGCCACACATTTCTCACACATCTTTAAATAAATGTGTTTACTTTTTATAATAAATATTCTTTATAATGAACATCACAATGTTTTCTTGTAGTAAAACTTTTTTTTTTTCATTATCCTTAATACTGTTGCATTAACTGAATGATGGAAAACTTTTTTTTCTTTTTTTCTTCAGAATTTTATTGTAAAATATAACAAACACCTTTGTGGCTTATCTGATTTTTTTATTTCTCAAAAAAATCTATAGCATTGATATATATAGCATAATACATTGTCAGATAATAGAAATGCATTAAACCCTAAGTCTTTGTGTTTTAGGCTACTGTTGTAGGACAAAAAAAATCATTATTAAATAAAAAAGAAGTCTTAAAATGCAAAATAATTTTTATAAACAAATATGCACTGCCCACCTAACCAACCAACCAACCAACCAATCAACCAACCAACCAACCAACCTACTGTTGCAATCAACCAAATAACCTAGCAACCAACCAACCAATCTAGCAACCAAAAAAACTAGCAACAAACCAGCCAGCCAGCCAGCCATCCAACCAGCCAACCAACCAACCTATATATATATAGGTGTTTATAGGCATAGTCCCCTACCCCACCCAAGTTGTTTCAAACCTTTATATATTTTTTCTTCTGTTAAACACAAAATAAGATGTTTTGAAGATTGCTAAAAACCTCTATTTTTCATAGTAAAAAAACAAATACTATGGAAGTCAGTGGTTACAAGTTGTCAGCATTCTTCAAAATCTTTTTTAGTGTTCAACAGAAAAAAGAAAATTTCAAAGGTTTGAAACAAGCAAAGGGTGAGTACATGTTCATTTTTGGTTGAACTATGCCTTTAAGTACCTAAACAAGTGAGATATTTTATGTTTGGCTTTTTATTGTAGTCTCTGGCATAATATGAATAGGGGGTCTGAGGTGACAACTAAGCTTTTGGCAATCTTGCTTTTCAGGTAAATGCATCTAGTTTTAAGCATTCTTTTACTGAAATGAGAAAAAAACTGTTAGAGTCAGCATCCTCTCGAAGTTACAGTCAAGCTGAAGCCAATAACCAGGCCAGTGAAATACACCAGCCCATAAACTCACTTTACGCCACGTCATTAATATAAAAGAAAGAAATGGATAAACGGCTGCATTATTTATGAGTCCCTTTTCCTAATGCACAACACAATATCTTCTACATGCTATGCAATAGAACATTTTATCTTACCCAAAGCGCCATTACGGCACTCTCACAGGAAACATTTATCAAGGAAAGACCTGAGGCAACATCAACTTCTCGCAAAGGAAACAGAAAAACAGTCACAGCCACACACAGCTCAAGACTGAGAATATTGGCAAACTCAATGTATAAGATATGATTTCAGCAAAAGTAAACCAGGCGCTCTTCTCTAGTGAAAAGGTCAGATGAATGCGAATAGCTCTTCAGAAACGCTTTCAGTGTTTAACTGTACATCTCATTCATGCTGTTTAAAAGTGTCAACAGATGCAGCAGGCGCCGCCAATATCTTTGAGTTTCAGCTTCTGTTGCTAAAGCGATGCTATTTGAATGGGAAACTATCAAAGTGGGTTTTCAAACGTGTGCGACTGTGTAGAAGTGATATGCAAAACTCACGCATTTGCTCAACAGCATGGTACGTTCAAAGACGCATCCCAGAGCAGAAGCGTCTAATTATATCTGCTTTCGTTTAATGCACTGATCAAACTAAATGTACAAATATTTGCAAAATTTAGCAGAGGGAATACTATATATAGTGTATACTGTACAGACCTGGGGGAGAAAACGATGGAAATGTTAAAGCTATAAAAATGGATGCTATAAAGAAAATAGGTCGGATTCAAGAATGCTGTAAAACTGAAAGTTTACAAACACACTCAAACACAACAATTCACTCTTGTTCTCTATTCTAATTGGCTGAGAGGTCTTTCCAGTCATGCAATATTAAACAGTATCATACAGTATATATCACTCCGCCTGAAGCAAATCTCAGAAGTGTCATGGTGGAGAGCCAAACTCGCTGATGTTTTACAAATACTACTGCTGTTGTGTCATGTTAGACTTTAAATATGTGGTTTATTTATACCGATAGCACCTTTTCAATGATTATTTTTTAAAGATGTTAGCTCCAGGCTGTTTATTTCTCACGTACTCTGCTGTGAGTAGCCATACCTTGAACACTTATTCTGAAATCTACCACTGGCTTTGATGCATGTTTCAAAGCTCGTTAAACATGATTTATAATTCATTTTAGGTAAATCTAATAGTAAACTTCTAGGTTCATCAATTACTTATTTGTTCTAAAGCAAGTAGATGTCAATACGTGCAAAGTTTTGTAATATAAATTAAATGCTATGTCAAAAAAGCTGACTTTCTTGTTTGGCTTAATTCTCTTAGCATTATTTATAATGGCTAACATTGTTAATGAAGCATTGCTGCTGGATGTCAATGTGGCGCAGTGGGTAGCACGATCGCCTCACAGCAAGAGCTCACTGGTTTGAACCTTGGCTGGGTCATCTGCCATTTCTTTGTTGAGTTTGCATGTTCTCTCCGTGTTCGTGTAGGTTTCCTCCGTATGCTCCGGTTTACCCAAAAGACATGCAGTACAGGTGAATTGGGTAAGCTAAAATTGTCTGTAGTGTATGCGTGTGAATCAGAGTGTATGGATGTTTCCCAGTGATGGGTTGCAGTTGAAAAGGGCATCCGCTGTGTAAAACATATGCTAGATAAGTTGGCGGTTTATTCCGCTGTGGCAACCTCAGATTAATAAAGGGACTAAGCCGAAAAGAAAATGAATAAATGAATTAATGCATTGCATCAACAAACATATATTTCATATAAATAATAGACACATATGAAAACACAATTCAGTATTTATAAAGGGTGACACAGTGGCTTAGTGGTTAGCACACTGCAAGAATGTCGCTGCTTCAAATACCGACTGGACCAGTTCCCCCACAGTCCAAGGACATGTGGCATAAGTGAATTGGATGAACTAAATTGGTCGTAGTGTATCAGTGTGTGTAAATGCGAGAGTGTATGGGTGTTTCCCAGTACTGGGTATTGACTAGAAGGGCATCCTCTGCTTAAAAAAAATATGCCAGATTAGTTGGCGGTTCATGTCGGCGTGGCGACCCCTGATAAACAAGGCATTAAGCCAAATAAATAGTATACTTAAATAGTCTGAGTTTGTGGGCATTGTTATGCCATTGGATGGTGGCAATAAATGCTTTATGAGCAATAAAATTAAGGTTATTAACAAGGGATTTACTATTAATATGCCAAAAAAAAAAAAAAAAAAAAAACTACATTGACCAGCATTTTCAATAAATCCCCATACAAGTTAAAAGGATGCTAAAATATTGCTTTCCTCAGTAAGCTCTCAAACATGTTTTGATTTAAGGTTGAAACTAATCTGGGGAATAAAAGTAGATGCAGGCAAGCAATAATGATAAAGAAAACAAAGAATAAAGAAATCATATTCACACAGCTACATAAACCTTTCCTTAATGCAATATTGTTGTATGGTAGATATATTTGTTCAGACAGTGTAGTCAAAAGGTTAAATTATCTTGGTTGCCATAGTACAACAATACTAAGAGTCATAAGATAGTAGTAAGCATGATTTATGAACAATACCAGCCCATGCCTACAATACATATGCTACAGTATATCAAAAACTATTTCCTTGTTTACTCATTCGTGTGTATGGAATACCATATGTGAGTATAATGAGAGAATGTCAACGCAAATATTGACACTACTTCATATGCGTGTGATACAGTATTACAGTCAGTGCATCCAGAATCCAGAAGGGAAAATAAAATTAAATATTTACAATATGTTCTGACTAAGATAAACCTATAATTTAAACGTGACACATGGCAGGCTTTTGAGATTGTTGGCTTTTTGCTTAAAAAGTGTTTTTCCAATTGAATGTAAAGAAAACATTTAAAATACAAATCTTTCTCCTGATGCACTTTAAGATTTAAGTTGATTTAAATTACAAAACATATCCGAACAATTCTTTTTCTACTTGTTTGAATCACGGTTGGCAACACAACATGGCGTCTTTTGGAATAACGTAACAGGTAAAAGGAGTCTTTAAAGCTATATCGTGCACATTAATGAAGTTGCATCTGATTCACAATACAGCGTGCTGATTAATCTTTCTCATGAATTCATGAACAGATGTGCTGAAAACTCAAGGATTTCATCGCTGTGACATTGCTTTTAAAAGAACGAATTTGCTCTAAACATCGCAAAAACAGCCACTTTTTAGTGAAATGTATGTGTCCTAATAGTGTTTTTAGCAATGAGGAACTGTCAACATCTCAAAAATTGTGTTTTGTTGTTTCATTACCCTTTAAATATGGTTTATCAAGGCGTGTTGCTTGTTCTGCACTGAGCCATAAATCTCCACTTTAGCAGCCCTTACATAGACCAATCTTTACATTTTATTAATAGAGTTTTACAGAGAGATGAGTTCTTGCATAATTTGTCTTATTATTTACAATATTATTACCCCAAAATAGGGATTTTATTTCTCCCTGGCTTTTGCAGAATTTGCTGAAATGTAAAGTGATTTTTATAATTTATTTTTAAAATCTTTTTTATTTTATATTTGTTATGTTTGCAAATCCGTGCATATTTATTAAAATAATGTCACATTTGTAAACTGAAATGTGCCATTTTACAAAAATTGTAATATAATATACAAAAACAAAAATTCTTGTTTAAATCAATCAACTGCACTAAAAAGACTTTTGCTGCTTGTTCAAACTACTTATTTAAAAATGACTTGAAACAACACAACTTTTAGATTGCTTTTTGGGACAAGTTTGTTGTTTTATTTATTTAATTAACTTAAATATGTAAAAATTATTAAGTTCACTAAATAGATTTTTGTTGGGACAACTTAAAGGAATTGTGTGGAACTTTTTACAGTGTGGGAAGCAGGGGCGGACTGGCCATCTGGCAGACCGGGCACTTTCCCGGTGGGCCGACGTACTTTTTGGGCCGGGCTAATAATCGTCTTATGATCTGATCGGCCCATAAAAGGCTTAGCAGCCTATCGTTTTTTTTTTCTGCCTTATTAATTGACGCTGCTGTGACCTGTGATTCTCTGAAAGTAGATGCTTTTTTTCCCGGACAGACAGACCGGGCCGGCCCATGTGACACTCTGCAGCCCATTGGCTCTTTTCGGTATTGACATTGGGCTGGCCCAATCACAAAGTCCTATTTTGGACCCTGTGTGAGCGTGCGTCGTCTGTGTGTATTTGTCAAAGAGAAGAAACGCAAGGGAGGCGCAGAGAAATCGCGGGAAATACACCGGCACTTCATTTAGCGGTTCTGAAAAGTTCTCCGGTCATTCTAGTACACGGCAAAAAACGCAAATCACATGAAAATTACGTGCAGCCAGTAAATCAGCGGGTGAGCATACACCCCAGGTGAGAGTATAGTGCATGTCAGACAGTTCATCTGCTGGATCTGATCACTATAGTTGTTAAACGTGATATTGAATTCATCTTGTTGTCTCTATCTAACTATTCTTATGTCTTTTGAATCACTTGTTCTCAGTTAACTGTTTTGGCTGAGTGCAAAGATAAGCTAATACATTAATTTATGTAACCACATACTCTGATTCTGCACATTGATTGCTTACCTTTATCGTTTAGATTTATTGTACGTTATACTGTTATAATGGCCATTATTGGTTATTAAAACTGATATACTGCAAAAGAGACAGGGTAAAGTTCATTTTTTTCAATGAAAATGAAAGGAGGCAGTTATATTTAAGCCCTGTTTTGTTATAAATATGCAGAGTGAAGATGACGCTCATATAAATATGCCGCTACACGAGGCTGTTTGGTGTCTGTTAATCATAATATCAAAATGAAATAAATTTGACTTATATTATGCTTTCATTGTTTAGATAGTGAAACAGCAAGCAGGATGAGGTGAAAGAGGTTAAAATGTAACACTGTTCCCTATGAAGATTTACCCATGCATTAGCAGGCAGTTTTTGTTATGTTTATTATTGAATATAGGCTGAGTGAATAGTGTATTGGATAAGCTAAATTGGCTGTAGTGTATGAGTGTGTGGGTGATTTCCAATATTGGGTTGTGGCTGGAAAGGCATCTGCTGCATAAAACATGCTGGAATAGTTGGCAGTTCATTCCACTGTGGCAACCCCTGATAAATAAGGGACTTATGCGAAGAAAAATAAATTAATGAATAGTGTATTTTTTAGAACTCAACAAATATCTTTATGGACAGTATACAGAAATTAAATTGAGATTAAAGTTTGTATTTATTTATTTATTTGGCTTTTGTGTTTTATAGAATGATTTGATAAAAATATTGGACGTGCATAGATAGATAGCATTTTGATTGAATTTAGTGGGCCGCTCTGGCCCAAAATGCCAGGGCCGATTTTTTGCCCCAGTCCAGCCCTGGTGGGAAGTATTATCATAACTTAAATGACCATGTCAAATAATGCCTGAAATGATAGGCTTTCTTTTCTTTTCTTTTTACAGTTCAATATACAAACTAATCTGGGGTGCGTTTCCCAAACAACCACATAACTCGGAGCTGAACTACCATAGTAAAAAGCATCATTTGGGAAAAAAATAAAATAAAATAAAAAAATAAAAAATGTAGTGATGAGTGTTAGTGTTTCCCAAAAGCGCAGTTGCTTTGTTGCAGATCCATCATTTGAACTACGTTAGTTATAACAAAAAAAAGGTTTATAATGACTCTCTAAACAGGATGGAGTTACAACTTCCTTACAGAAAAAAATAATATAATATTTGTGAAAATTGTATTGTTTTACATGCACATGCACAAAAATAAATAAATAAATAAATATATATATATATATATATATATATATATATATATATATATATATATATATATATATATATATATATATATATATATATAAATGATATCAGTTTTGGTAAAAACATGCACTCGTTTTCCAATTTAATTAAAATGCAGTATATGTAAATGACACATATAGGACCTATGGTTTCCTTTACAAATATTTTTGAAAATATTTTAAATCACTTAGCTAACACATATTCTAATATCATATATGAATCATATACATTATTATTGGTTTTAGGCATAATTTACAGTATGCTATTTATAAAAATATTATATTTATTTTTTTAAGTCTACCTACAGCACCTTACAACACCTTTAAACTACTGCAGAAATGAGCTAACCAACAGACCCATGCCATATACAGTACAAATACATTTCTTAATAAATAACCTACTATAAATGAACACCATTAATGTATGCTGTATATATGTATATATAGTTTAGTTAGTTAGTTTAGTTTAAACTTTATTGTCTGTTCTGCTTGACACAGAAAGGAAATCAGTTATTAGAAATGAGTCTTAAAACTATTATGTTTAGAAATGTGTTAAAAAAAACAAACAAAAAAAACAGAAATTGGGGAAAAAAATAAATAAGGGGGCTAATAATTCAGGGGGGGCTCATAATTCTGACTTCAACTGTATATAATAACATATAGTGTGTGTGTGTGTGTGTGTGTGTGTGTGTGTGTGTGTGTGTGTGTGTGTGTGTGTGTGTGTGTGTGTGTGTGTATGTGTGTGTGTGTGTGTGTGTGTGTGTGTGTGTGTGTGTGTGTGTGTGTTTTCATGAGCTTTAAAGATGTAACGTAAACGTAAATTCCTCTTTTAAATAATAGGTCACCTACAGCTTTCGACATGAGCCACGGCTGTGTTCAAAATGACATCAAAAATAGTTTGAAAGCAAATTATACCTAAAAGAGATGACTAATGTTTTATTTATTTATTTATTTTTATCATTCCAAGTTTAAATGTTAGAATGTTCTAAATGAATAGGATAACGGTGAAAACAACACAACCAGGAACTATGTTACTAACTACAGCTCCAGAGTAGTTGCAAGCATACAAGTTTGCAGTGCAGTTTGCGATTTGCGAAATGTCAAATCAAAGAACTATGTTTGTAATGACGGAAATTTCGACTTTAGTTGGCTAACGAAGGTTTTCGGAAACGCACCCCAGACGCACAAAAAAAGTCTGATTTTTATGTCTGTCTGAACAAACTCTTATTGTCATTATCTAACGGGTAAAGCAAGCATTCTTGATTTAACTTCAAATCAAATCAGTGAACACCAAAGACTAGAAGAACACAGCCTCTTACCTTCACGCTATGAGCAGTGGAGGGAAATCTTTGTGCTTTAATAATCTAACCTCAACAAAATGCAACTGAACACACTAACAGTGTGGTGTGTCGAAATGCACAAATCCACAGATTATAAATGTCATACATAAAAATAAGGTACCTTTTGGGAATAACCGGCCCAACGCCCATTTTCATGCAGGCCACTTTACGGATCTGCAGCCCGACTGCACAGGTGGCCGTTCCGTTCCAGTAGCCGCTGCCATTTACATTCATGGAGGAATCTTCAATGCAAGGCCCCCACGGCGAAGCTTCCCAGAAGAAGGTGATGCATGGATGATCATTACAAGTTCTCCACTCCTCCAGAGCAGTAGCAGCTGGACACGTCTTATCTGGGAATGGGAGAGATCATTAACTGCATTACAGATGGAAAAGCCTCTCTTAAGTTTGCTTTAATGCTCCATAAAATGTTAACGAGCTACAAGAGGCATGAGATGGAAATCTACCGAGGTTTGTGAAGGATGTAGATACAGTACAGTATATATGGAAAGGAAAACAGAGCATAAAAATGGTAATGAAGTAATGATAAATAAAACCAAACATAATAATAATAATAATTCATTCATTTTCTTTTCGGTTTAGTCTTTATTATCCAGGGGTCTTCACAGCAGAATGAACCGCCAACTTATCCAGCATATATTTTACTCAGCGGTTGCCCCTCCAGCCGCAACCCAAAACTGGGAAACACCCATACACTTCCACATACACCATGGCCAATGTAGTTTATTCAGTTCACCTACAGCATGTCTTTGGACTGTGGGGGAAGCCAGATCACCTGGAGGAAACCCACGCTGGGAGAAAACACTGGGAGAACATGCAAACTCCACATACAAATGCCAACAGACCCAGCTGGGCCTGATCAGTGATCTTCTCGCTGTGAGGCAATCGTACTACCATCTGCGCCACTGTGACACCTAATAATAATAATAATAATAATAATAATAATAATAATAATAATAATAATAATAATGACAACAACAACACAACAACAACAACAATAATAATATAAATAATAATAATATCAATAACAATATTATTATTATTAATAATAATAATAATAATAATAATAATAATAATAATAATAATAATAATAATAATAATAATAATAATAATTATTATTATTATTATTATTATTATTATTATTATTATTATTATTATTATTATTATAACAATTTGTTTCAATTCTTATTTTTTTTCTTAATGTTTCAATGGCCAAACAACATAAACAAAAAAAGATAAATGAACAAAATTAAAATAAAGCATGGAACAAAATACTTTTTAAATTATATTAAATTGTACTAAAACTTTTCCCAGAGATGGGTTGCGGCTAGAAGGGCATCTGCAGCATAAAAACATGTGCTGGATAAGTTGACGGTTCATTCCGTTGTGGCGATTCTGGATTAATAAAAGGACAAAGCCAAAAAGAAAATGAATGATTGAATGAATGAATGAATGAATGAATGAATGAATGAATGAATGAATGAATGAATGAATGAATGAATGAATGTACTAAAACAGATTAAATTAAATGAACTTGCTAACTGAAATATGCTTGAAGTACTAAAGATAAAAATGCATAAACGACCATTAGCAATTTTAAGATCTTTTAACTATAAAATATAGATTTAAAAATTATTTTATATATTTAAAAAGCTATTTTAAACTAAAAGTGCACTACAGAATGACTACAGAATAAAGACACAATCTAGAAAGGAACATTTAAAGAAAAATGTAATTGAATATTTTGAAAACTAAGTATTATCTGTAAATAAATAGCACTGAAACACAGACATACACGCATACACAATAATTGACTAATAATAATAATAATAATAATAATAATAATAATAATAAATATAGCTGCAAGCAGCAATTAACGGGGGTCAAGCAGTTTAGCAGGGTAAGGTCATATAGCAGTTATGACGCCTGTAAGTAGTTTATTTGACAATGAAATATATGATCAGAGGGTTAGAGTTTATAGATTGAGCTAACAAATGTTTGATCAAACACTCCAGAGAAGCAACTTCGATTTTTACATATTGACAAATTTTTAATGAACATTTCGAGTGACCGCTTTTATGTCAAAGTGACCAGTATAAGCAGCCCTAAGGTATAATGTGTAGATCGAGTCATGGCACCTTAGACAAAGACACGACATGTCAAATTTTAAGTTAATCAGATAAATGGTTACTCAGATACAGTGATTTTACAATGTATAGCGCCATCATGTGGCCATTGTCTACGAGTTTTATGCTATGACCTTAGACTGACCTCTTGCATATGTGTAACAAGTTTGGTGAAGATATTTCAATTCCTTCATGAGTTATGGCTATTTTAGCTCTTCTTAATAAAAATGACAAAAGAGCAGTGAATAAGCTATTAGTGATCTCCTACTGCCATCTAGTGGCCACAGTGTAATTTATTTATGTGATTACAGCCATTTAGGTGTGCATAAACATATCCCTTCTATAATTGAGCATGTTCTAACTGTATAAATTGAAAAATTTGTGTTTTATTAAAATAATTATAAATCTACAGAGTAAAAAGTGTGAAAAGCTTTAACTAAATTTGATCTTAAATGTATTAACTGTGTTCATGCCATGTCAGTTTGGGATTCAGAATGCAATATATAACATTACATTACATTCTTTGCTATAGAGCAGTAAAATAAACAATAAGTGGTCTGTTACTGCCATCTAGAAGGCACAGTTGTGATTTTCTTTACAAATGTTTTAAAACAAGGTGTTTAATCATAGAACCAGTTTTACCTATTAGAATTATTACACAGAGGTTAACTGGGACCAAATTAGATGTTTAATGCATAACAGTGTTTACATCAGGTCAAAATATGATTCAGAATGATCCTAAATGCAATTTCCCTGACTTTAAACTAAAAAATGTAAAAAAACAAAGGTATGCAAATGTTTTGAACAATACATAAGTGGTCTTGTTGTGACATCTAGTGGTTAGAAATGGTAGGTGACAGTTAAAAGTCTGTGTTATAGTGGCTAAAATGATACAATATTGAAAATGTGTTTTTGAGACCTTTAAACATCCAAGATGGACAAAAAAATAACTTATAAATCATTTCAGTGATAAGTGTGTAAATGAAGCACATTTACTGCATTTTTAAGCCATTTTAGCATGTTTTTAGAACCATTTCCATTATTATAGCGCCACCTATTGCCCAATCTCCACAAGATTTTGCATGTTTATTCACATTGATATGCCACATCTGCTCACCAATTTCTGTGATGTTTTGGGTTTTCCTTATTAGTTTACAGGCATGTAGGTTCGTGTAGACACGCCCCTTTTGTTAATGAGCCAGTTACAGCTATCTAAAATGGAAAGTTAAACTTTTTTTTGATAATTATTGATCTACTCAGTCCAGAGGTTCATACAACACTGGTTTCGTTGCGATTGAGTTAAAAACCAGGGACTAGTTCGCAAAAGTAGGTTTTGTTTATATTGATGGTTTTTTAATGAGCAGTTTGAGTAACAGCAGTGGTTTTAGTGTCAAACTGTTCAGTATGAGCAGACCTATCATATGATATGTAGATTAAGTGTTTTTTGTGAAATAGTATGTAAATGAAGCAAATTTACTTTATTTTTAAGCGATTTAGCATTATTTAAAGACTATTTTTGCTATTATAGCGCCACCTATGGTTTGATCTTCACAAAATTTTGCAAGTTTCATCTCGTTGATATGCCACATGTGCTCACCAATTTCTGTGATGTTTTAGGCTTTCCTTATTGGTTTACAGGCATGTAGGTTAGTGTGGACACGCCCCTTTTGTAAATTAGCCTGTTACAGCTAGCCAAAGTGAAAAGTTCAACTTTTTTTTGATAATTATTGATCTACACAGTCCAGAGATTCCAACAACACTGGTTTCGTTGCGATTGAGTGAAAAACCAGGGACTAGTTCGTAAAAGTAGGTTTTTCCTATATTGATGAATATTTAACGAACGGTGTAAGTGACAGCAGTGGTTTGAGTGTCAAACTGTTCGGTATGAGCAGACATATGATATGATATGTATTTTTTGTGGTTACGCAAAAGGTTGTGTGATACACAACCCATTACACACTAAAAATACTTAAAATCGCCCCCTAGTGGCCGATTTCTTTCAAAATTCTTACACACCTCTAGGACCGTGAGTCAAACATGCCCAGCGAGTTTCGTTTCGATCACTCATCGTTAACCTTGTTAAATGGCTGCTCAATTTTAATTTTCCAATGGCGGCCATGTTTTTTGAGATATGCCAATCTCCTTATAGTATGTTATGACAACTTGGTCAAAGACACTGCATGCCAAATTTCAAGCTGATCAGACTAATGGCTGTAAGGTTAGAGTAATTTTTATGTTTTTTTAGCTTTATAGCGCCACCATGCGGCCAAAGTCTGCGGGTTTTGCAGTGTCACCTCAAATTGAACTTATGCATGTGTGTATCAAGTTTGGTGATGATATCTCATTTCGTTCAAAAGTTATAGCTCCAATTAGCATTTAGCTTCAATTAGCATTGAACATTGTTGTGTACTGTTTCGCGTGAGAATAAAAATGTCCACTTTTTTTTGATAATTATTGATATTCAGTGTCTAGAGAACATTTGAGAGCTGGTTTGGTTTAGTTTGAGTGTAAAACCTAGGACTAGTTCGCAAAAGTAGGTTTCGGACAAATCGCGATGTAGCGGGAAAACGGTGCGTCGTAGAGCAAAAATTTCTGCTATACACTTTTGTTCAGGTTAACCCAAGGATTCAAAAAATGTAAAGTTTTTGAGTCTACGACAAACGGTGAACGTATAGCGGCCAAAAATGTCCAAAAAGTGTTTTTTTGGCGCCATAGCGCCACCTATGGTCTGATTTGGCTGATCTTTGGCCAGAACGTAGTGTACCGGGGTACTACCATCTGGCCAAGTTTCAGCTCTCTCGGCCTTACGGTTTGGTCTGGGCAATAGTGACTTCGGCAGAATAATAATAATAATAATAATAATAATAATAATAAATATAGCTGCAAGCAGCAATTAACGGGGGTCAAGCAGTTTAGCAGGGTAAGGTCATATAGCAGTTATGACGCCTGTAAGTAGTTAGAGTGTTAGAGTTTATAGATTGAGCTAACAAATGCTTGAATAAACACTCCAGAAAAGCAACTTCAGTTTTTACATATTGACAAATTTCTTAACAACATTTCGAGTGACCGCTTTTATGTCAAAGTGACCAGTATAAGGAGCCCTATGATATAATGTGTAGATCGAGTCATGGCACCTTAGACAAAGACACGACATGTCAAATTTCTAGTTAATCAGATAAATGGTTACTCAGATACAATGATTTTACAATGTATAGCACCTGCATGTGGCCAATGTCTATGAGTTTCGTGCTATGACCTTAGACTGACCTCTTGCATATGTGTAACAAGTTTGGTGAAGATATTTTAATTCATTCATGAGTTATGGCTATTTTAGCTCTTCTTAATAAAAATGACAAAAGAGCAGTGAATAAGCTATTAGTGATCTCCTACTGCCATCTAGTGGCCACGGTGTAATTTATTTATGTGATTACAGCCATTTAGGTGTGCATAAACATATCCCTTCTATAATTAAGCATGTTCTAACTATATAAAATGAAAATTTGTATTTTATTAAAATAATTAAAAATCTACAGAGTAAAAAGTGTGACAAGCTTTGACTAAATTTGATCTTAAATGCATGAACTGTGTTCAGGCCATGTCAATTTGGGATTCAGAATGCATTACGTTACATTATATTCTTTGCTACAGAGCAGTAAAATAAACAATAAGTGCTCTGTTACTGCCATCTAGTTGCCACAGTTGTGATTTTCTTTACACATGTTTTAAAACAAGGTGTTTAATTATAGAAGCAGTTTTACCAATTAGAATTATTATGAAGAGGTTAACTGGGACTAAATAAGATGTTTAATGCACAACAGAGTTTAAATCATGTCAAAATGTGATTCAGAATGATCCTAAATGCAATTTCCCTGACTTTAAACTCAAAAAACAAAGGTATGCAAATGTTATGAATAATAAATAATTGGCCTTTTGCTGAAATCTAGTGGTTCAATTTGGTAGGTGACCTTTAAAAGTCTGTTATAGTGGCTGAAATGATAAAATATTGAAAATATGTGTTTTGAGACCTCTAAAACATCCAAAAAGGACAAAAAAATTAACATGTAAATAATTTAAGTGACAAGCTTGTATCAAACTTGTAATAGTGTGTAAATTAAGCACATTTACTGCATTTTTAAGCCATTTTGGCATGTTTTTAGGACCATTTTTATTATTATAGCGCCACCTATTGCCCGATCTCCACAAAATTTTGCATGTTTATTCACATTGATATGGCACATGTGCTCATCAATTTCTGTGATGTTTTGGGTTTTCCTTATTGGTTCACAGGTATGTAGGTTCGTGTAGACACGCCCGCTTTGTAAATAAGCCTGTTACAGCTATCTAAAACGGAAAGTTCAACTTTTTTTTGATAATTATTGATCTGCTCAGTCCAGAGGTTCATACAACACTGGTTTCGTTGCGATTGAGTTAAAAACCAGGGACTAGTTCGCAAAAGTAGGTTTTGTTTATATTGATGTTTTTTTAATGAACGGTGTGAGTGACAGCAGTTGTTTTAGTGTCAAACTGTTTGGTATGAGCAGGCCTATCATATGATATGTAGATTAAGTGTATTTGTGAAATAGTGTTTAAATGAAGCACATTTACTTTATTTTTAAGCCATTTGGCATGTTTTTAAGACTATTTTTGCTATTATAGCGCCACCTATCGTTTGATCTTCACAAAATTTTGCAAGTTTCTTCTCATTGATATGCCACATATGCTTACCAATTTCTGTGATGTTTTGGGCTTTCCTTATTGGTTTACAGGCATGTAGGTTTGTGTGGACACGCCCTTTTTGTAAATGAGCCTGTTACAGCTAGCCAAAGTGAAAAGTTCAACATTTTTTTGATAATTATTGATCTACACAGTCCAGAGATTCTAACAACACTGGTTTCGTTGCGATTGAGTGAAAAACCAGGGACTAGTTCGCAAAAGTAGGTTTTTCATATGTTGATGAATATTTATTAAACTGTGTAAGTGACAGCAGTGGTTTTAGTGTCAAACTGTTCGGTATGAGCAGGCCTATCATATGATATGTATTTTGTGTGGTTGCGCAAAAGGTTGTGTAATACATAACCTATTACACAGTAAAAATATGTAATATCGCCCCCTAGTGGCCGATTTCTTTCAAAATTCTTACAGACCTCTAGGACCATGAGTTGAACATGCCCAGCGAGTTTCGTTCCGATCACTCATCGTTAACCCTGTTAAATGGCTGCTCAATTTTAATTGGCCAATGGCGGCCATGTTTTTTGAGGTATGCCAATGTCCTTATAGTATGTTATGACAACTTGGTCAAAGACACTGCATGCCAAATTTCAAGCTGATTGGACTAATGGCTGTAAGGTTAGAGCAATTTTTATGTTTTTTTAGCTTTATAGCGCCACCATGTGGTTAAAGTCTGCGAGTTTTGCACTGTGACCTCAAGTTGACGTTATACATATGTGTTACAAGTTTGGTGATGATATCTTATTCCATTCAAAAGTTATAGCTGCAATTAGCATTTAGCTTCAATTAGCATCGAACATTGTTGTGTACTGTTTCGCGCGAGAATAAAAATTTCAACTTTTTTTTGATAATTATTGATATTCAGTGTCCAGAGAACATTTGAGAGCTGGTTTGGTTCAGATTGAGTGAAAAACCTAGGACTAGTTCGTAAAAGTAGGTTTCGGACAAATGGCGATGTAGCGGGAAAACGGTGCGTCGTAGAGCAAAAAGTTTTGCTATACACTTTTGTTCGGCCTAACCCAAGGATTGAAAAAATGTAAAGTTTTTGAGTCTACGACAAACGGTGAACAAACAGCGGTCAAAAATGTCCTAAATATTGGTTTTTGGCGCCATAGCGCCACCTATGGTCTGATTTGGCTGATCTTTGGTGAGGATGTAGTGTACCGGAGTACTACAATCTGGCCAAGTTTCAGCTCTCTCGGACTTACGGTTTGGTCTGGGCAATAGTGACTTCGGCAGAATAATAATAATAAATATAGCTGCAAGCAGCAATTAACGGGGGTCAAGCAGTTTAGCAGGGTAAGGTTATATAGCAGTTATGACGCCTGTAAGTAGTTTATTTGACAATGAAATATACGATTAGAGTGTTAGAGTTTATAGATTGAGCTAACAAACGTTTGATTAAACACTCCAGAGAAGCAACTTCGATTTTTACATATTGACAAATTTCTTAAGAACATTTCGAGTGACTGCTTTTATGTCAAAGTGACCAGTATAAGCAGCCCTATGATATATTGTGTAGATCGAGTCATGGCACCTTAGACAAAGACACGACACGTCAAATTTTAAGTTAATCAGATAAATGGTTACTCAGATACAGTGATTTTACAATGTATAGCGCCATCATGTGGCCATTGTCTACGAGTTTTATGCTATGACCTTAGACTGACCTCTTGCATATGTGTAACAAGTTTGGTGAAGATATTTTAATTCCTTCATGAGTTATGGCTATTTTAGCTCTTCTTAATAAAAATGACAAAAGAGCAGTGAATAAGCTATTAGTGATCTCCTACTGCCATCTAGTGGCCACGGTGCAATTTATTTATGTGATTACAGCCATTTAGGTGTGCATAAACATATCCCCTCTATGATTGAGCATGTTCTAACTATATAAAATGAAAATTTGTATTTTATTAAAATAATTAAAAATCTACAGAGTAAAAAGTGTGACAAGCTTTGACTAAATTTGATCTTAAATGCATGAACTGTGTTCAGGCCATGTCAATTTGGGATTCAGAATGCATTACGTTACATTATATTCTTTGCTACAGAGCAGTAAAATAAACAATAAGTGGTCTGTTACTGCCATCTAGTTGCCACAGTTGTGATTTTCTTTACACATGTTTTAAAACAAGGTGTTTAATTATAGAAGCAGTTTTACCTATTAGAATTATTATGAAGAGGTTAACTGGGACCAAATAAGATGTTTAATGCATAACAGTGTTTACATCATGTCAAAATGTGATTCAGAATGATCCTAAATGCAATTTCCCTGACTTTAAACTCAAAAAACAAAGGTATGCAAATGTTATGAATAATAAATAATTGGCCTTTTGCTGAAATCTAGTGGTTCAATTTGGTAGGTGACCTTTAAAAGTCTGTTATAGTGGCTGAAATGATAAAATATTGAAAATATGTGTTTTGAGACCTCTAAAACATCCAAAAAGGACAAAAAATTAAACATGTAAATAATTTAAGTGACAAGCTTGTATCAAACTTGTAATAGTGTGTAAATTAAGCACATTTACTGCATTTTTAAGCCATTTTAGCATGTTTTTAGGACCATTTTTACTATTATAGCGCCACCTATTGCCCGATCTCCACAAAATTTTGCATGTTTATTCACATTGATATGGCACATGTGCTCATCAATTTCTGTGATGTTTTGGGCTTTCCTTATTGGTTCACAGGTATGTAGGTTCGTGTAGACACGCCCGCTTTGTAAATAAGCCTGTTACAGCTATCTAAAATGGAAAGTTCAACTTTTTTTTGATAATTATTGATCTGCTCAGTCCAGAGGTTCATACAACACTGGTTTCATTGCGATTGAGTTAAAAACCAGGGACTAGTTCGCAAAAGTAGGTTTTGTTTATATTGATGGTTTTTTAATGATCGGTGTGAGTGACAGCAGTGGGTTTAGTGTCAAACTGTTCAGTATGAGCAGACCTATCATTTGATATGTAGATTAAGTGTTTTTGTGAAATAGTGTTTAAATGAAGCACATTTACTTTATTTGTAAGCCATTTGGCATGTTTTTAAGACTATTTTTGCTATTATAGCGCCACCTATGGTTTGATCTTCACAAAACTTTGCAAGTTACTTTTCATTGATATGGCACATGTTCTCACCAATTTCTGTGATGTTATGAGTTTTCCTTATTGGTTTACAGGCATGTAGGTTCGTGTGGACACGCCCCTTTTGTAAATTAGCCTGTTACAGATAGCCAAAGTGAAAAGTTCAACTTTTTTTTGATAATTATTGATCTACACAGTCCAGAGATTCTAACAACACTCGTTTCGTTGCAATTGAGTGAAAAACCAGGGACTAGTTCGCAAAAGTAGGTTTTTCCTATATTGATGCATATTTAACGAACGGTGTGACTGACAGCAGTGGTTTTAGTGTCAAACTGTTCGGTATGAGCAGGCCTATCATATGATATGTATTTTGTGTGGTTGCGCAAAAGGTTGTGTGATACACAACCCATTACACCTTAAAATTGCGTAAAATCGCCCCCTAGAGGCTGATTTCTTTCAAAATTCTTACAGACCTCTAGGTCCATAAGTCGAACATACCCAGCGAGTTTCGTTCCGATCGCTGCTTGTTAACCTTGCTAAATGGCTGCACAAATTTAATTGGCTAATGGCGGCCATGTTTTTTGAGATGTGTCATTGTCCTTATAATATGTCATGGCAAACTGGTCAAAGACACTGCATGCCAAATTTCAAGCTGATCGGATTAACGGTTGTAAGGTTAGGGTCATTTTATGGTTTTTAAGCTTTATAGCGCCACCATGTGGCCAAAGTCCGCTGTTTTTGCACTGTCACCTCAAATTAAGCTTATACATGTGTGTACCAAGTTTGGTGATGATATCTCATTCCGTTCAAAAGTTATAGCTCCAATTAGCATTTAGCTTCAATTAGCATTGAACATTGTTGTGTACTGTTTCGAGTGAGAATAAAAATGTCAACTTTTTTTTGATAATTATTGATATTCAGTGTCCAGAGAACATTTGAGAGCTGGTTTGGTTTAGATTGAGTGAAAAACCTAGGACTAGTTCGTAAAAGTAGGTTTCGGATAAATCGCGATGTAGCGGGAAAACGGTGCGTCGTAGAGCAAAAATTTCTGCTATACACTTTTGTTCAGGTTAAGCCAAGGATTCAAAAAATGTAAAGTTTTTGAGTCTACGACAAACGGTGAACGAATAGCGGCCAAAAATGTCCAAAAAGTGTTTTTTTGGCGCCATAGCGCCACCTATGGTCTGATTTGGCTGATCTTTGGCCAGAACGTAGTGTACCGGGGTACTACCTTCTGGCCAAGTTTCAGCTCTCTCGGCCTTACGGTTTGGCCTGGGCAATAGTGACTTCGGCAGAATAATAATAATAATAATAATAATAAAAATCTTAACAAAAACAATAGGGTTTCAGCGCTTCGCGCTTGACCCCCTAATAATAAAAACTTTAACAAATACAATAGGGTTTCAGCGCTACGCGCTTGACCCCCTAATAATAAATATAGCTGCAAGCAGCAATTAACGGGGGTCAAGCAGTTTAGCAGGGTAAGGTCATATAGCAGTTAGGACGCCTGTAAGTAGGAAATATACGATTAGAGTGTTAAAGTTTATAGATTGAGCTAACAAATGTTTAATTAAACACTCCAGAGAAGCAACTTCGATTTTTACATATTGACAAATTTTTAATGAACATTTCGAGTGACCGCTTTTATGTCAAAGTGACTAGTATAAGCAGCCCTATGATATAATGTGTAGATCGAGTCATGGCACCTTAGACAAAGACACGACATGTCAAATTGTAAGTTAATCAGTTAAATGGTTACTCAGATACAGTGATTTTACAATGTATAGCGCCATCATGTGGCCATTGTCTACGAGTTTTATGCTATGGCCTTAGACTGACCTCTTGCATACGTGTAACAAGTTTGGTGAAGATATTTTAATTCCTTCATGAGTTATGGCTATTTTAGCTCTTCTTAATAAAAATGACAAAAGAGCAGTGAATAAGCTATTAGTGATCTCCTACTGCCATCTAGTGGCCACAGTGTAATTTATTTATGTGATTACAGCCATTTAGGTGTGCATAAACATATCCCTTCTATAATTGAGCATGTTCTAACTATATAAAAAGAAAATTTTGTATTTTATTAAAATAATTAAAAATCTACAGAGTAAAAAGTGTGAAAAGCTTTAACTAAATTTGATCTTAAATGAATTAACTGTGTTCATGCCATGTCAGTTTGGGATTCAGAATGCATTACATTACATTACATTCTTTGCTATAGAGCAGTAAAATAAACAATAAGTGGTCTGTTACTGCCATCTAGAAGCCACAGTTGTGATTTTCTTTACATATGTTTTAAAACAATGTGTTTAATCATAGAACCAGTTTTACCTATTAGAATTATTATGAAGAGGTTAACTGGGACCAAATTAGATGTTTAATGCATAACAGTGTTTACATCAGGTCAAAATATGATTCAGAATGATCCTAAATGCAATTTCCCTGACTTTAAACTCAAAAAATGTAAAACAACAAAGGTATGCAAATGTTTTGAACAATAAATAAGTGGTCTTGTTGTGACATTTAGTGGTTAGAAATGGTAGGTGACAGTTAAAAGTCTGTGTTATAGTGGCTAAAGTGATAGAATATTGAAATTATGTGTTTTTGAGACCTTTAAACATCCAAGATGGACAGAAAAAATAACTTATAAATCATTTCAGTGATAAGTGTGTAAATGAAGCACATTTACTTCGTTTTTAAGCCATTTTAGCATGTTTTTAGAACCATTTCCACTATAATAGCGCCACCTATAGCCCGATCTCCACAAAATTTTGCATGTTTATTCACATTGATATGCCACATCTGCTCACCAATTTCTGTGATGTTTTCGGTTTTCCTTATTGGTTTACAGGCATGTAGGTTCGTGTAGACACGCCCCTTTTGTTAATGAGCCTGTTACAGCTATCTAAAATGGAAAGTTCAACTTTTTTTTGATAATTATTGATCTACACAGTCCAGAGGTTCATACAACACTGGTTTCGTTGCAATTGAGTTAAAAACCAGGGACTAGTTCGCAAAAGTAGGTTTTGTTTATATTGATGGTTTTTTAATGAAAAGTTTGAGTAACAGCAGTGGTTTTAGTCTCAAACTGTTCAGTATGAGCAGACCTATCATATGATATGTAGATTAAGTGTTTTTTGTGAAATAGTGTGTAAATGAAGCAAATTTACTTTATTTTTAAGCGATTTAGCATTATTTAAAGACTATTTTTGCTATTATAGCGCCACCTATGGTTTGA
Organism: Danio rerio; assembly: GCF_052040795.2. Lineage (NCBI taxonomy): Eukaryota > Metazoa > Chordata > Actinopteri > Cypriniformes > Danionidae > Danio > Danio rerio. The sequence goes on from NC_141029.1 coordinate 10,707,131, forward strand.
TCTTCACAAAATTTTGCAAGTTTCATCTCGTTGATATGCCACATGTGCTCACCAATTTCTGTGTTATTTTTGGCTTTCCTTATTGGTTTACAGGCATGTAGGTTCGTGTGGACACGCCCCTTTCTTAAATTAGCCTGTTACAGCTAGCCAAAGTGAAAGGTTCAACTTTTTTTTGATAATTATTGATCTACACAGTCCAGAGATTCCAACAATACTGGTTTCGTCGCGATTGAACTAAAAACCAGGGACTAGTTTGCAAAAGTAGGTTTTTCCTATATTGATGAATATTTAACGAACGGTGTGAGTGACAGCAGTGGTTTGAGTGTCAAACTGTTCGGTATGAGCAGGCCTATCATATGATATGTATTTTGTGTGGTTGCGCAAAAGGTTGATTGATACACAACCCATTACACCTTAAAAATGCGTAAAATCGCCCCCTAGTGGCCGATTTCTTTCAAAATTCTTACAGACCTCTAGGTCTATAAGTCGAACATGCCCAGCGAGTTTCGTTCCGATCGCTGATCGTTAACCTTGTTAAATGGCTGCTCAATCTTTATTGGCCAATGGCGGCCATGTTTTTTGAGATGTGCCAATGTCCTTATAATATGTCATGGCAAACTGGTCAAAGATACTGCATGCCAAATTTCAAGCTGATCGGACTAACGGTTGTAAGGTAGGGGTCATTTTATGGTTTTTAAGCTTTATAGCGCCACCATGTGGCCAAAGTCTGCGGGTTTTGCAGTGTCACCTCAAATTGAGCTTATACATGTGTGTACCAAGTTTGGTGATGATATCTCATTCTGTTCAAAAGTTATAGCTCCAATTAGCATTTAGCTTCAATTAGCATCGAACATTGTTGTGTACTGTTTCGAGTGAGAATAAAAATGTCAACTTTTTTTTGATAATTATTGATATTCAATGTCCAGAGAACATTTGAGAGGTGGTTTGGTTTAGATTGAGTGAAAAACCTAGGACTAGTTCGCAAAAGTAGGTTTCGGACAAAACGCAATGTAGCAGGAAAACGGTGCGTCGTAGAGCAAAAAGTGCAGCTGTGCACTTTTGTTAGGGCTAACTCAAGGATTCAAAAAATGTAAAGTTTTTGAGTCTACGACAAACGGTGAACGTATAGCGGCCAAAAATGTCCAAAATATTGGTTTTTGGCGCTGTAGCGCCACCTATGGTCCGATTTGGCTGATCTTTGGTGAGAATGTAGTGTACCGGGGTACTACGATCTGGCCAAGTTTCAGCTCTCTCGGCCTTACGGTTTGGTCTGGGCAATAGTGACTTCGGCAGAATAATAATAATAATAAAAATCCTAACAAATACAATAGGGTTTCAGCGCTACGCGCTTGACCCCCTAAAAATCTTAACAAAAACAATAGGGTTTCAGCGCTTCGCGCTTGACCCCCTAATAATAATAATAATAATAATAATACAATGCTGTTAATGATGATGACAATAATGACAATGACAATAAAATTACCACTACTACTACTACTACTAATACTTATAGTAATAATAATAATAATAATAATAATAATAATAATAATAATAATAATAATAACAAGAAGAAGAAGAAGAAGAAGAAGAAGAAGAAGAAGAAGAAGAAGAAAAAGAAAAAGAAGAAAAAGAAGAATAATTCTTGCCCTCACATTCTTGCTCTCTTTTCTGAACTTTCTATCCCTACTGCTATTGATGACTTGTAACAAGGTTGTGTTCAATATGTTTTCAAACTTTTGATTAAATCCCAACAAATGAGTAAATCTTTAAGTTACTGGTTAACTTTAACAAAATAACCATTCATTGCTCTCATAGAGTATTTAAAGCCAAGGACAAAATGTCTGGTAGTGACAGTAGGCAGTGCTGTGGCCTCACAGCAAGAAGGTCGCTGGGTCACTAATTCGAGCCTCAGCTGGGTCAGTTGGCCTTTCTGTGTGGAGTTTGCATGTCCTCCCTGTGTAAGTTTCCTCGGGGTACTTCGGTTTCCCCCACAGTCCAAAGACATGCAGTACAGGTTAATTGTGTAGGCTACATTTTCTGTAGTGTATGAGTGTGTGTTTGAATGGGTGTGTGTGTGGATGTTTTCCAGAGATGGGTTGCAGCTGGAAGGGCATCCGCTGCGTAAAAATGTGCTGGATAAGTTGGCGGTTCATTCTGCTGTCGCGACCCCGGATTAATAAAGGGACTAAGCCTAAAAGAAAAGGAATGAATGAATAACAAAATGTCTTGAGATCGCAAGTCTGTATCCAGACCTACCCGTAGTAAAGAGATCTCAAGCTTGACACTATGTATAATTTGGACTTCCATTCATAACCTTATTGTAGATTTATCATTGAGTAATTGATGTTGTGCATTTACTTCTGAAATGGCTTTTATTGTTTGATTCTGTAATTGGCATGATACACTTTCATCTGGAATGTAAAGTGTTAAGTTTTGATGCATTCTGAATTCTCCTGAAATCTTTTATATCCTGTGTATTGTGTGGAGACTGATGCAACCTTGATACTGTGTACATGATATCCAACAAATCACACAAGACTGTTTGGAGCAGTCGGCACTACAGCTCAGGGACTATTCGGTAATACTTTATTTTGATGGTCTATTTGAGTATTAGTAGACTGTCTGCTTAATATCTTTTGATACTGCTCCTTCAACAGACATTTAACTAACTATAAGAAACTTTGCAAGAAAATGTCAACTTACACTACTAAACTAAAATTGAACAAGCAGACCATCAAAATAAATTGTGACCGACTATTCGATTTCTGGTTATCACTGATATTATTGTATAGAAATGACTAAATTAACTGCACTTTTAGTAAGTGAGCAGGAGGCAATCAAACTAATTCTGTATTAGTTTACCTTGCATCCTAATTCTGACTAACTTCAGAATGTCAAGAACATGTCCGTGAGAAACAGGCAAACCACAGGGGGTGAAAACTTTGTGCAGCATTGGCTCCCTAATGAACGTATAACTGAAGAGTATGGAATCAGATATAAATCAAAACTCTTAATTGATTCATGGACAACAAAAGTGACCTGTTCCTAATTGGAAATTCCTTATTAATTTGATGGTCAATGAAATTGGAGTCAGATTGAATTTGAAGCTGAAATCAAATATAAATAACTTCTAATAAATAACAGAATTCTTCTCAGAAGAGCTAGAAAAGGACATTTATCAGATTCCATTGTTGGGCCAATAAATTGGAATCTTACAACATATTTGGAAAGCAACTGAAACTCAAAAATCTGCCATAGATTAGCTATCAACCATAAGCTGAAATAAAAAAAATCATATCATTTGCATTTGACAAAAATGTCATGCTGATCGCAGATCAAACAACATGCGCATTCCCAATCAAAACCCTTCTCCATCACAATTTTCATTTCGAAATAAGTGCACTTACTCGTGGCTTCAGGCTGAATGTGTATTCCACACGTGACGCAGGAACATCTGTGACAAGTTCTGCGAGCTCAGCCTCCAAAATTACTTCTGCACTTTTTGTAATTAAAAGTAATTCCTACTCCATCTGCCCTTGAAGCTAATGACATTGTATTGACATTCAGCCTTTCTCCATAACACAGGGACTCATTATGAGTGTAACGTAGACTGGCTGAATATTAATAAGGGCTTGTCTGATTAATGACACTCTGTGGATGGTGTGTAGAGGCTAGGGCTTTATTTCCATTTTTCCAGATGCACAGAGAAAAGTGTAAGCGTGTGTGCACATGTGTGTGTGTCAGCGGAGGAGGCGGGAGTAGAGTCTCTAGACTAAGGTATATTTAAGTCTTAATTATACAGCTCTTTCTGTCATTCCAGAAAGACTGTGTGTGATTGGGAAAACCCACAGCTGTATGTAGGCAGACAGAAAAATGAGACCCTGCGAACACATTTTTATCACTGCCCCTCTCAAGCAAATATTCAGGATGTGAAATTGCTCCACTGGAGAAAACAAAACAAACAAACTGATTAATAGTGTTATGTCACACTCAGAGTGATATTAAGAGTAAATGACTTCCCTTGTCAAATCCATTTCACAGCAAGAAATTGTCTTCTTTGTTTTTAGTAAACATTTTGAGTGCCCCTATTATGATCCAGGATTACCTGTCATGTGGGGTGTAATGGAGCTGTTTGGGAATGTAAAAGGACTGCAAAGTTTCAAAGATCCCGAAAAGAAAGAAGTAATTCTGAACTGCCGAAATGAGTCATCAGCAATTCCAGTCTTTCAAATTCCTGCAAAATCTTACATAGATTTGTGATATATTTGCATAAAGCCAACCTATCTTTATTGGCTGCCTGAAAAAAAAACAAAGTCTGCTTTAAACAATATCCTACTGTTCATGTAACTGTTTACATGTGGTATGAAGGCCTCCAAAGCTGAAATTCAGAATGACAGTTTTGTTTGCAACATGTAAACTGTAAATGTAACTGTAAACTGACTACAGCAAACACTAGGCCATTATTACTGAGTGATGGAAACAAGTGGTTTGAAGTAGTGGTTTTATATGACAGACAAATAAATAAATAAATAAATAAATGAATGAATAAATAAATAAATAAATAAATAAATTTATAGATAGATAGATAGATAGACAGACAGACAGACAGACAGACAGACAGACATATAGACAGATAGACAGATATACAGATATACAGATAGATAAATAGATAGATAGATAGATAGATAGATAGATAGATAGATAGATAGATAGATAGATAGATAGATAGATAGATAGATAGATAGATGGATGGATGGATGGATGGATGGATGGATGGATGGATGGATGGATGGATGGATGGATGGATGGATGGATGGATGGATAGATGATAGATAGAAAGATAGATAGATAGATAGATAGATAGATAGATAGATAGATAGATAGATAGATAGATAAAAACCTGTATTGACTGATTGATTTATTCATTCATTTTCCTTCAGCTTAGTCTCTTTATCCATTAGGGGTCACCACAGCAAAATGAACAGCCAACTTATCTGCAACCCAGTACTGGAAAACATCCATACACACTCATTCGCAGACATACACAGCCAATTATTTTATTCAATTCACCTATACCATATGTTTTTGGACTGTGGGGGAAACCCACACCAACACGGGAAAACCACACCGAACTACCAACTGATCCAGCTGGGACCTAAACCTGCGGCCTTCTTGCTGTGAGGCAACAGTGCTAATCACTGAGCAACCCTGTCGCCTAAAAACCTGCAATTTTTTTTTTTTTTTTAGACTGAACTCTTAAAACTAATTTCCAGAGGATTATGTGCTATGTTTGACCACGGCTGGTGTCACATAAACAATCTTATGATCTACCAATCGGATGAATTCAAGCTTACATAAATAGCCCATTTTTCTTACCTCTCACCTCTGTTTTTCAATCTTTCTCCCCCTCTTTCCCTTCTACACTAAGGGAGCTCTCGAGACCCACCTGAGCTTAGACCTGCTTCTATATTAACTAACCAGGAGGGAGCCCCGGGCTCAAGGATCTCCGAGCTCAGGGCTCTCTCCCAGGACAGCATGCCAAACCTGCAATTATTATCAAGCATCAGCTAAGTGTGAACTCTTGAATCATTGTGATTATAATTCTGAGCAAAACAATTGTCAATATTATACATTTAAGGCATCACGATGGCGCAGTGGGTAGCACGATCACCCCACAGCAAGAAGGTCCTTGGTTTGAGCCCCAGCTAGGTTCATTGGCATTTCTTTCTGGAGTTTGCATGTTCCCCCCATGTTAGCATAAGTTTTCTCTGGGTGCTCTAGTTTCCCCCACAGTCTAAAGAAAAAAATTGGCCGTAGTGTATGTGTGTGTTCGTTGTGTAAAACATATGCTGGATAAGTTGGCGGGTCATTCCTCTGTGGCGACTCCTGATTAATAAAAGGACCAAGCCGAAAAGAAAATGAATGAATTAATGAATGAGTTATAAGTTGAGGCAGCTTAATATACACAACAGAGGTTTCATGGAGTAAAACTACACTTAAAAGCTGAGCCATTTAGTTGTCTAAAAAAATATTTTTATAAATTTATTTAAAATTCTGAAAAAAACGTATGCATAGCAAAATAATACAATGTACACTAATGGATTCTTAAATCATGTCAAACACTGAGAAAGCAGATGATGCTGCAATGTTTATTAAGAATATATATATATATATATATATATATATATATATATATATATATATATATATATATATATATATATATATATATATATATATTATGAACCTTCCATGAATCTAAACCTATTGTAGAAAACCTCCTAAACAAAGCAGTTTAATAGTGTGCTTTAGGAATGCACTGGGAATGAAAAAGATTAGGGGTCAAAGTCAAAACAATGTCACATGCACCATGAATCTGAATCAAAAACTATAGTATATGAAAATTAACTGACCTTCTCCAGGCAAGCCTAATATGGTGCGTATGCGGCTCTGACGGCCCTCAGAGTTTTTGCTGGAGCAGCTGTGAGAGCAGGAGGACCAGTGAGACCAGGAGCTGAGCACACAGTCACCAGAACAGGCCATCACACAGGACACCTCAGCAGGGGGAGACTCTTCTTCACAAAGCTCCTCTGGAACAAGCTGCCCTGTTCAGAGAAACACAAGACAAGATGCCATGTCACTGTTATTACTAGATATCAGAGGAGCTTATATGCTAAATGTAAATTTCTTTAAAAAAATAAATAAATAAAAAGCTGGTACTATTATCAGGAATATATTTTAACACTATTCACCTTATTGTAATGCAGAAGTAAGATTTCTTCTACAATTGTTTTAGGACTTCTAGTTCATTTGCCTATACAAGGGTAGTAAACGATAGCACAAAGTCATGCTACTTGCGCTGCAAAGAAGTATGTTTACGACAATACATAAAACATCTATCAAGAAAATCCCAGTTTGCAACACCAAGCAGCATAACAAGCCTTCTTATGGCAAAAAAAAAAAAAAAAAAAAAAATGGAAGTGAATGTGACCGGAAGTCTCGAGATTATTGTTCAAATACCTGTAAAATTCAAGTGAAAGAATGGAGTTCAATATGTATTGACTGAAAAATTCAAGAACAGACAAACATATACGCATGGACAGACAGACAGACGGATGAATGGATGCTTTTTATATACAGTCAGGTCCATAAATATTGGGGTATTGACACAATACTAACATTTTTGTCTCTATACACCAACACAATGGATTTGAAACTAAACGAATATATGCTTGAACTGCAGACTGTCAGCTTTAATTTGAGGGTATTCACAAACAACAGTTTGCATATGTGCCTCCCACTTGTTAAGGGACCAAAAGTAATTGGACAGAATACTAATCATCAATCAAACTTTTACTTTTTAATATTTAGTTGCAAAACCTTTGCAGTCGATAACAGCCTGAAGTCTGGAATGCATAGACATCACCAGATGCTGGGTTTTTAATCGCTGGTGATACTCGGCCAGACTGCAACTGTCTTCAGTTCCTGCTAGTTCTTAGGTAAATTTTCCATTCAATTTTTATCTTCAGCAAGTAAAACGCATGCTCAATCGGATTCAGCTTAGGAGACTGACTTGGCCATAGCATAATATTCCATTTCTTTCCCTTCAAAAACTATGCTTTGGGTCATCCTTCATCTGCTCTGTGAAGCGTTGTTCAATGAGTTCTGAAGAATTTGGCTTAATATGAGCAAAAAATGTTGCCTGAAACAATTCAGAGTTCATCCTGCTGCTTTTTGTCACATCATCAATAAATGCAAAAGAACCAGTTGCATTGACAGCCATACATGTTCACGCCATGACACTACCACCACCATGCTTCACTCCTTGGGATCATGAGCAGTTCCTTTTCTTTTCCATACTCTTCTCTTCCCATCAATCTGGTACAAGTTGATCTTGGTCTCATCCGCCAATAGGATGTTGTTCCAAATCTGTGAAGGCTTTTTTTATAACTCTATTCTAGCCTTCCTGTTTTTGAGGCTCACATCTTGTGGTGAACCCTCTGGTAAAGTATTCTCTTGTTTGTTGATTTTGACACACATACATCTACCTCCTGGAGAGTGTTCTGTTGTGAAGACTGTTGTGAAGGGTTATTTCTTCACCAGGAAAACAATTCTTCAGCCCAATATTTATGGAGCTGACTGTATATATAACTGCATCAAAACCTTAAACAACTAATAAACAACCCAAAAATCCTTTTTGATCCACTTCTAATGTTAACTACTGTATATTTATTTTATTTTTCTACAATTACACTACCTACATTTTAAGGATTTGCACATTAAAATATTTATTCATTAATTTTTCCATATTATTTATTCATTATTTATTTTATTTATATATTTTTTCCATGTGACGATGCAGTGGTGCAGTAGGTAGTGCTGTTGCCTCACAGCAAGAAGGTCGCTGGTTAGAGCCTCGGCTGGGTCAGTTGGCATTTCTGTGTGGAGTTTGCTTGTTCTCCCCGCATTCCCGTGGGTTTCCTCCAGGTGCTCCGATTTCCCCCACAGTCCAAACAAATGCAATATAGGTGAATTGAATAAAATAAATTGGCAGTAGTGAATGTGTGTGAAAGAGTGTCTGGGTGTTTCCCAGTGTTGGGTTACAGCTGAAATGGCATCCACTGCTTAAAACATATGCTGGATAAGTTAGCGTTCAATCCGCTGTGAAAAATGAATGTACATAAATTCTATATATTCCACATACACACAAAGTCTGCAGACTATTTCAGATTTCATCCAGTGATTTCCTGTGACCTTCACATTATCCAGATTTAGGCATTTGACAAATGAAAATTAGTCTTCAAACCCAGAGAGAAATTCATTGTGCTTTTGCACTGAGGTGGAATAAGCCATTGAATAAAATAGCCAAATAACTCAACATTACAAGAGTAAATCATAATCATTGCGAGATCTCCATTATAAATGTGCTCATATTCACAGCTTTCATCTTTTTAATGCAACTTAGATGAAGACAAAGTGGGTTTTATCTCCAAATAAGAGACCAACAATTGCCATTCATCAGCTTTTTGTATTGGATCACAGAAATGGAAAACATGAAAATAGAGGGGGCAATTTAGATTCCATTATGATGAACACTCATATTCTGATGACGCTCTGGATCAAGACTGTCAAAGTTACAACAGCACACAATATTGTACTGATAATGCCATCAATTTCCCCACAAAAAAGAATCGGCTCTTCAATCTCCAAACAAATTAACTAACGGAAATATTTGCTTTGTGAATTGCCACCGATTTCACTAATGACTGCTTGATCAGATGGGCAGAATCCGTTTCCTTTCGCCTGCAGGAATGAAAAAAGGATTTGAACAGGAAACCGTATTTGAGAGGATGAACCAAAGGCCATTTAATTTATTGGATGCCAGCGAGCTATCAAAAGACAGAAGAGAAAGAGAGCTGAGCTGTCGGCTGAGGTTGGTGAGAGGAAAACTCTCATTTCATGCATGAAAGAGAGACATTAATCCTTCCATTCACTTTTTCAGAATTACACAAAACTTTCCTATAACGATTAAACCCCCAACAAACAAGCGCAAACCCTCGGAATACAGCACCACAATGGGTGAATTTCCCAAAAAGTTCAATAACTGAAAGTGAATGACAGGATTTGGCAGAAATAATGAGAGCTAAATCTCATCACATGCAGTTAAGCAATAAATAACAACCCAGGGGTAGATTTGCTATCTATTTATTTTTGCCCTGCTGTAACTGCAACCACGTCAAGAGGCTATGAATGTGAGATGGCTGATGTTTTTGATCCAATGAGGCAGAGATAGAAGATTTTCCCTAAGGCGAGTCTCCAGCCCTCCGCCTCCAACCTTTAGCACCCTGCTTCTTGAGTCATCAAAGGAAAAAGGCTGGCGTAGAACGGCTCTAGGCAGGTTTTTGGCAATCAAGTTGCTATTGCAAAACACTACAGGCAACCATGTGATCCAGATTTCAATGAGTTTGAAGATAACAGTTGTGGGTGTGTGAGGTGGAGGACGCCTGAGCACAATTTAAACCGCAGACAGACAGACCGGGAAATCTCTTAGCCACTTTGAGCTTTCTGCACCGTGAAAAGAGGTATTTGGTCTGTTCTATAAACAGAGGTGTTCAGTCTATTCTTAGCACCAGCAGTTATTGACCGACTGAAATGAATGCATTTCCACTGGCTTCAGCAAATGCAAGGAAATAATAAAAAAAAAAAAAAAAGACAGATTACCTGTATTAAATTTGGAGATTTTAAGCACATCAGAGTTGTATTCTTAAAGAATTCCTTTTTGCTCACTAAGCATATATTTGATGAAAAATACTGTATATGATGTTCAGAAAGCCTTCTATTACACTGTAAAAAATGGCCTTGATTTCAACGGTAAAAAACTGTAAAAATGCTACCGTACAAATCCGTAACCTGGTTAACGGTATGTTTCCTTAATATATACGGTGAATAACCGTAAATTGACTTTCCCAGAATTCCCTGCATGGCACATAACTTTTTATGCATTTGGTTGACATTATCATGGATCTTTTTAGCTGTTTCCCCATCAGTTATGTACATTAGAGATTTATGTTAGATCTAATGTTGATAAACAATGTTTATTTCATGACTTTAATTTTATGCGTGTTACCATACTGGTGTTTAGTAGCTGTGTGAATGACACTGAGCACCTTCTATATGCTGATACTCTTCTGCTTGTGGGAAAAGTTGATTGTGATGAGCATTGGCTCATTATGTAACTTCCTCATTACCACCTGCATGTGGGTGTGCTAACGTGTCTAACTGTCTAACAAAAGATGTGTAAATGTTGATCATTCAAAATACAGACATTTTACCTCTATAAATTAATAAAATACGGTAATTTACTGTAAAAATGAAAAATAACTTTTACGGTTTGTACCGTGTTTTTAACAGTAAAGTACTGGCAAATTTTTAACTTTACGGAATTATTTTTTACAGTGTATGCTAATTTGCTGAACAAGACACATTTCATTATAATTACAAATTAATATGTTGAAATATTGGCAGTGTACAAGGTTACATTTCCATCATTATCTGATAAACAAGAGGCTAAAAATAACCCCTTATATTTTATATTTTATTTTATTAAAATTAATAAATGATTGTTTGTTTTACCAGTCGATCAAAAACCTTTTAAATAGCTTTGTATTATTATTGACAGTTCTGGATATTAAATATAAAAAAAAAAAATTAAATAAAATTGTTGCTAATTTTTGTACATTATGTTCTTGTTTTTTATGCTTTCAAAGCTTATGCTTTGAACTTGTCAAGTTAGCAAAACTGAGGCTTATTTAACTCAGCTTGAATGCTGCTTTTTGCTCAAGGACACATGCTGATGAAATATATTTTAAGAAGACTTAATTTTTCAACATTTAAAGCTAAATAGACCCTTAATTGAAGAATCACCCATTATGAAAAAAGCTAATGAAGTGTAAAGTGCAATTCATTATGCGCTTAATGCTTATCATAAACCTCTATGGTGACAAGTGGTAACTTCTTAGGTATCCAATCTAATTTATCAGTTTGCAAAGAACATAGTGTAAGAATCCATGGCAGTTAACAATCATTCATTTTGCAAAAGCTATTACGTGCCAGTGTCTTTTTACATACATTCATTTTAATGTCACACATGCAAGATTCAACATGTTTGCTCTCATACATTTATTTTAGATATATTTTTCATATATCTATTTTTATAGGTTACACACACAGTAGATTCAGAAATGTACGTGTTAGTTTTATTTGTATGTTTAACTTGTTTGGGTTACCCACAATCTCAGCCAATCTCATGTCAACAGCTCCTTCAAAATAGATTCACAGTGAAAAATCATGACAATACTTATTTGACCCACTGTATATAGAAATAGTGAAATACTGTCACATAACTACATTTGGTAATACAGGTATGTAATCAAATTTGCCCATTATGCTTTGATGTGTATACATATTTATACCAAAAATGGACATATAAAGTATACTGTTTTAAAGGTTCAAGGTTACATTTCAAGTAGGATCAGTGGAAACAGCATACAGTGCTCAGCATAATTGAGTACACCCTATTTTGAAAATGTATATCTAAATCCATTTTTCAGGGAGAATAGGAAATGTCATTTGGTGCATTTAAACAAAATATATATATTTATTAAAATTATATTTTAGTCATCAAACATATTTAAAAATTGAAAGATAATACAATTTAATTCACATAATATATATATATATATATATATATATATATATATATATATATATATATATATATATATATATATATATATATACATAAAATACAACCTACAAAATTTCAACTACAATTTTCCATTTTTTGCTTCTCTTCATATTTCCTCTTTTTAAAATTTGTCTTTAACAATTTTCTATAACTTATAATTTGGGTTTACAAGCTTTTGGACTGTTATCGTGAGTTATTTTGTTAGATTAGCTTCATATTTGGTTTCAGTACTGACTAATCTAATGTAAATGCACAAATTTAATATTTTATAGCTTCCTATTGAAAATATAAATTTAAAAACTAGATTTGTAAGGGCTGTACTCATATATGCTAAACACTGTACACTTCCCTGCAAGCAGACAACATCATCATGCCATCATATTGATGTTGTACCCTTAAAATACCCCAACATCATGGGGATGTAGGATTTAGTTTGAAAATGAATATCGGGCTGACGTCAGAACCCAACGTCAGGCCGACGTCAAAGTCTAATGTTCAACCTATAATTAATCTAAAAACAACCAAGTATCAACCTCTAATCATGTTACACCTTGACGTTGTGTGGACATTACCACTATGACATCTATCAGACATTAAATTATGGTCAATTTCCAACACAAAATAAATAATAATAAAATTAAATTAAATAAAATAATAAATAAAAATAAAAAATAATGTTGTCCTTAGACACTGGCTAAACACTGAATTTTGGTCACCTGACATCATGACCTAAATCTAACCTAAAATTAATGTCTTATGATGTTGTGTGCTTGCTGGGTTATCACTAAGTCCATATGATTTTTATAATAGTTTTTGTTTTTAATTTGCAAAGATTTTAAATAAACTTATTTTACATTGTAATAAAGGAATATTGTTTGTAGAAGTTTGAGTAAAATTATATTTTAATATTGTAAGAGGCTGTAACACAGAACAATGTGGAAAAACAATGACGCTGTACATAATTCCTGGATGCAATGCATTAGTATGTACAAAATACCAAATGTAACCGTAATTAAACCAAACTGCTGCACCAGTGACAGCTTTTGCAGCTTTAATCTGAGACAAAGATCCTTGTTTCTCCCAATAATTATAATATGTCACACAACAGAGTGCAGGTGTCAAAGACGCCTTAGTCTGAATCCCAACTGCAGAGATCTGCAGATAATACCTTTGTTTGACAAATAAATAAATTGCAAAGAGTTATTTACTTGTTCCAAACAAATACCTTCGCAAGCTTTGTACTCAAATGAAATGGAAATATATTGATATTAATTAGTCACTACTAAAATTCATTCTCCCAGATGATTCTGGGTGTGCATTTTACATGAACAGTACTGTATATTTATGCTGTAAATGCCCATGCTTGTTCAGTGGCCGGCTGACCAATGCATCTGTGGACACTTGCAGAAAAAAAAAAAAAAACTCTGAATATTATATATGCGACAGAGAGAAGCCATGTCAGCCTTTTCAGCAGGACTGTCATATTCCCACAAAGTCAGGCATTATATATACTGCAAAACTCTGTGCACTAACACGTACAGCTGCATAAATGGCAATGAGTGACAGTTAGTTCACAAAAAGCTCCCGAGACAGAAAATAACAGGAATTATACTGCAAAAATGGCAGTTCAAGAGTGGAAAATAAAAAGCAGGCTGCCAATGTTTTCATTTTAACCAACTGCACAGGCCAGCTATTCTCAGCTTTCTTCTGAATAATGCACAAACTGTAATACCGTAACAGGTGCTCGGCAATTTGCACACCTATCTGTAATAAGTTAAATTGCGAAAAGAAGCTCCAAATCACAGCGCTGACTTCTGGGTCATATCGCAGACATCAAATGATTCCAGCTTCCCGCCTCCCTAAATCAATCCACTTCCCCCCTGTGATACGATATATCAGAAATAATTGTGAAAGTTTGAAAGGAACACTTTGCCCCAGGAGAGCTGGATGAAAATGTGCATGCAGATTGGGGGAATTAACCTTAACAGCCCACACAGAGAGCAAAAAAGGCACTGAAAGGGCCAGATCGTAATGCGTGGCTGAAATCTCACTTGCATTTAAGAGCACCGAAGAATAAATAAATAAAGAAAATAGCGCTGCTTGCGAGCGCCCCTTAATCTGTGTATCGTTTCATGCTACGCTGTTCACAAAGTACAAAACCCTTCACACAAAAAATGAAAGAGAGTAGGAGGGAAAGAGATCAAGAGAGTAACCCTTGAATCCCCTGTGAGCGCAGACATAAAACTACTTTGTGGACTATGATAAAAAAAAAAAAATGTATGTATATATATATATAAAAAAAAAAAAAAAAAAAAAATATATATATATATATATATATATATATGTATATATATATATATACATATATATATATATATATATATATATATATATATATATATATATATATATATATATATATATATATATATGTGTATATATATATATATATATATATATATATATATATATATATATATATATATATATATATATATATATATATATATATAAAAGAAAAATAAAATGCAGAAACTACCTTTAATTTAATTCAGCCCGAACAGAGAAAATCGTAATTGGAAACTGTCCTCAGATCAGTCCTCAATCAACACCTCCTGTAGGTGGGAAAAGGTTGGAAACTCATTTTTTTAGACAGAGCCAAGGACAAACTCATTCATTTAATAGAGCTCACCGGGGATTGAAGTAAAATTGTTATGGAGTATTCTTCTTGGACAGAGCCAAAATTAATTAACAAAAATATGATACACGAAATAATGATAACCAAGAAACACTTGAAATCATTTAAACTCCAGCATAGGAGAGGGTGAAACATAAGTGTACTTTTTAAGCTGCTGTGTGTGATTTGTACACCATTAGAGGTGCTAGTTTGGGTGCGACCAAAAGGTGTTCGAACAATAGTGAGTGCAATTAATGTGTGCTTAGATTAGACCGTCTCTAATTGGCTACTGGAACGGAACTTTGGCAATCAGAACACGGACTCAAAGCAATTACTATCAACATAAATCCGCACATCTATTTTTGATGAAAAACTTAATCATGCAAAAGCACATTTATCACTCTTGTCTGTTTTGACCCAGAGGAGATATTTGAAATGTCTTTTAATGTGCATCGTTTTTAGCTGGTGATGTTTAAGGCCCTCGAAAATGCATCGTTCATTCAGTCACTTACATTTATTCATTTAGAAGATGCTTTTAACCAAATGAGGATAAAAGAAACACTTCAAATCATCAGAGAGTGGCAGTATATAAATGCAATGACATGTCTTTTTTTAATTTAAGTTTTATTTTCTCCCTCCAAGCCTACAGAAAGGAGAAACTGCGTCCAACAGGTGGTTTGTCAAGCCCACTTACCTGTGTTGAGCACACCAGGGATGTCCAGATCCGAACACATGATTGAAAATTGGGCCCGATGACGCGGTTTCAAACTCGATCGGAATCGGACATCGCCTCCCAATCAGGACTTAAATATGAATGTATATATAGTCATTGTTTTTTTAACACATCTATAGTTATGCTGTGGCACAGAGTTAGCCCTCTTTCTTGACTTGACATCACTTTGTTGCAGAGATGCTATTGGTTAAATGCCAGCAAAGTAGAACCCAGAAGCAGCTTGAAGCGGAAAGCACGAGTATGTCTGTGGTCTGGAGGTATTATAAAGTTGATGATGACAACATTGCCATTGCCAACATTGTGAAATATGTAAACTTGACATTGCAAGAGGTGGAAAGGAAAAGGCTACATTTAACACAACAAATCTGATAAGACACCTCAAAAACAAACGGAAAACCTTGATTTGAAATGCCATCTTGCTACTATTTATAAGAAGATTTCTGATAAATTTGTCCTGTTATAAGATGTAAACCATTTTTCATTCACCAAAGACAAATAGGGTTCTGTTTTGATGATCCATGCACAAAATGCAAAGCACAGGGCGCAAAAGCATTAAGGACATGTCAGAATCCACTTTTACTATTTTAAGGATGGAAAAATCTGGTCTAAAAGTGTTGAGTTTATTTTCTAAATGAGTTATTGGTGTGTTTTGTGAATAAACCAATCAGAGTCTCATCTCCCATTCCCTTTAAGAGTCAGTTGCGTTGCGCCATAGCGCATTTACTATTTACATGACAGACTTTGTAAGTAGAAAAACTGAGCGCTATACTATCAAGAAAACAGTTAAATAGAGCATCTACACCATGAGAATGAGAGCCTCCTCATTATTTACTTTCACTTTCACTTTCGTGGATAGGGAAACATCTTGTACCCACACACATCCAGTAGCCTATAAATAATTCATTTTGTTTGTTAAGTGCAAAAATTTGTTTCAAAACTCTTTCTAAATTCAGCTCTAATTTCCAGCAAACAAATAAATGAACAATAATAACAAAGTGTGTTCAAAAAACTGAGTTTTATCCAATCACATGCTGTGCCCCATATGGTCTAAAACCTGACAAGTGGGCAAATCTAAGCTTGTTTTTTACATTTAACATTATACAAAAGCAAATTGTTATGAATAAACTGAAAAAGCCTCCCAAGATGAAGAAGGCATGAAAGTATGTTATTTATATTTATGTAGGCTAGAAAATAATATGTTTTGTAATAAATTAATCCTTTATTTTTATACCCTATATATATATACATAAATCCTTAATATTTTTACTCTTTTTCATACGTAAAGATATTTGTGTATTGCTGTACACAACTAACGCACTCTGCGCTTAATTGCGTTGTGCCTTATTATAGGGCCCATGGAGTTTGTTCAAAGCTCCCATGTCTCTACTAAGCCTTTATGTATTATTGAAGTATCGGATCGGGTTTTGGTATCAATAGATACTCAAAATCAAATGACTCAGACTCTAGGGCAAAAAAAAAAAATGATCGGGACATTGCAAGAGCACACTCAGAATAGCACAATATTTCCCAATAATTATTGGGTGCTTTTAAGAAGGTGTCAAACCCACTCACCTGCGTAAAGAACATTCAGAATTGCTAAATATTCATTCATTTTACATACTTTCTTCAGCTTAGTCCCTTATTTGTCAGGCATCACTACAGGGATATAACCCGCCAACTATTACAGCATACTATTTCAGTTTTAAGCATTAGATACCCTTCTGGCCGCAACCCTAGGAAACACCTAAACACTCTTGCGTTCATACACACATACACACACACTCATACACTATGGCCAAGTTAGTTTGTTCAATTCACCTTTACCGCATGTCTTTGGACTTGAGGGAAACCGAAGCACCCAGAGTAAACCACAAGGATACGGGGAGAACATGCAAACTCCACACAGAAATGCGAACTGGCCCCGTGGGGACTCAATCCAGTGACCTTCTTGCTGTGAGGTGACAGTGCTTACCACTGAGCCACTGTTCCTCCCCAAATAGCACATTATTTTCTCAGAAATAAAAATTGTTTATAAGAAATGAATGTTAATTAATTAATTAATTAAAAAATTGGTTTAAGAAGATATAACCTCATATAAAATGTATACAAATCCTTCATGCTATGATCATTTTGGACCCTGGTATATACCTTTAGATTTCAAAATTGCTTTTTGTAAAATTATTAAGAGTTTCATAAAACATTATAAGTTGCATTTAGTCTACTGATAAATCAGTGCAGCATATTTAAAAGTGAATGTTAATGCAATCATTATTGTTATACTTTTTTTTTTTTTTGGCAACCAGAGTGGCCGTCCGGAACGACCTACAAAAATACACTTCACTATAAAACTAAAGCAACAATATAGAAATGCATCATAACCACAACACATAAATGTGTACTTTGATATGTAGAACAGAAAAAAGTAAATAGAAGAAAAAAATGCACAACTGAGCAAAATATCATGTTACAATGCAATGTGACGAGCCTCCTACAGTATAGTTGGACTTATGTGGACAATATTTATTCATGAATTTTCCTCCACAGCTCTCATCACTGACAGAATTGTACAACAGAAATGTTTAAAACAAAAAAAAAATTTGAAGCATCCTTGTCAGTAGCTTTGTATTAGGAATGAAGGTGTCTTTGCGTCCATTATTTAGTGATATCAGAGTAGACTGTGGATCACAGCTGTGCAGAAAGACAACCACAACAAACAAACAGAAGAAAACTTCCAATTTAAATTCCAGAACTGACAAGACAATTCATACTAAAACTCTAGGGTTTGTTTTTTATTCTTTAAAGGAAGATTTAAGTTAGAGACTTGCTGTGACTGGCTGTGACAAATTTTATAATACATATAAAATCTGAATATTATTTAACATTCTAGTTCCATTGGGACAATTATTTTATTAAAATACTATATAGATGTGAAAAATTTATCCAATATATTATTTAATGAGTTTGAACAACAAGTGTTATGAGTTACGAGTTTTACTCTTACTGGAATTAACAGAATTGAATTATTTTGAATTGGTAACTGAAAACAGAATGTTCCACTTGTTTTAAAATTAATTAACAGAAAGCAAACTCTGTGACAACGTTTCATTTGCCAAGGCATTTTACAGTAATTAATACAACTTTTATGGATTTTAAAGCCTAAGCATAAACCAGAAATAACAAGCTAGCCTAGTATTGATTAACACTGATAAACATATAAAGTTTCTTAGAAACAATTTAAAACATAAACAATATAGGTTTAAACATTTTGTGAAAACAAAAACAGAAAGAGACTATAAAAATAGACTTTCAAAAGCTCGGACTTAGATATTGCTTGATGCTTTTATCAGGTTTGGCTTGCTGTCCAGGGTGAGAACCCTGAGCTTGGAGATAACGGAGCCCAAGGCTCCTGCCTGGTCAATAAGCATAGAAGGGGTCTGAGATCAGGTAGGTCTCAAGAGCTCCCCCAGTAAAGAGAGGAAAATGAGGAGATGGGGTCGAGGGGGTGATTCTTCCAAAACGAAGATAAGGCAGTAGGCCAAAATCTGGCTATTTATTATAGGCTTAGATCAATCTGATTGGATTATTGCTGATTACAGATGAGAGACCAGCCGTGATTACTCATATCACAAGGTCCTCTTGAAACTAGTTTGTAAAACTTCACATAGTGAGCATTCAAAGGGTTTGCACACTTTCAAACTGCAATGTGAGACCTTAATCTCACAACTCCAATAATAAACACATTTTTTTTTTTTTAAATGAGCATATGTGTTTACAGTGATGATATTTACTGTCCCTGACAACCTTCTTCTCCCATTTAAACACTTTGAAGCAACAGAATGGTGTTTAACTGAAAATATGCTCAGTTTTTATTAAACACAGACCTTATTGTAAGGATTTGCAGACAGATGCTAAATGCAAAACAGCCACGGTAAAATTCAAACAAATTAATAGCAGCATAACATTAGTAAAACAGGCCAGACTTCAGTAAACAAGGTATGCAAATAAAACAGAAACAAAACTTGTAAAACACTGGGAAGAAGGGGAGAAAAAAGAATAAACACACTGTTAATCAGTACACATATAGGAATACAAATATGTTTTCTTAAGAACACGTCATCAACTCTGCTTTAATGCACACATCAACCTAGTCTCTATATTCAATATTCAGTCATCAACCAGAGTGATTTATATCTGAGGATTAAAGTTCAATAAACAGAACCCAGGAACTTATTTCAGGTAAAATAAAATAAAATAAAATAAAATAAAATAAAATAAAATAAAATAAAATAAAATAAAATAAAATAAAATAAAATAAAATAAAATAAAATAAAATAAAATAAAGGCAAAATGGTGATTTAGTGATTAGTTAGCCTCAGAGCAAGAAAGTTGCTGGTTCAAGTCCTAACTGGGCCAGTTGGCATTTCTGTGTGGAGTTTGCATGTTCCTCGGGGTGCTCTGGTTTCCCCCACAGTCCAAAGACATGCACTATAGGTGAATTAAGTAAACTCATGCCTTCAGTTTAAACAGAAGTTGGCATATACCACAGCTCAAAAATAAAGTTCAAAGCATCACAGCATTTTCTTAATTTACTGCTCTCTTTGTGCAATAATTAGAAAGCATTTAATTATTAAAGCATTCACCTTACCTTTTAAAGATTAAATTCATTTGCACAGGGATTAAGCGCATTGTGTTTCTACGCAGTTTTAATAATTAAGAGTCAAGATCTGACTATGCTCTAAAAAAATCCAGTTTTCCTTTCTGTTCCCGCTCAGCCACTCACTCCTCTTTTAGTATTCATTGACACATCAAGAAAACATAAATATTAATGGCGAAAGGTCCATGTAAACACTGAATCCTCATTATCAACAGAGGTGTGTACAAACAATGCTATACCAGAGAGAATCATAGTGCAAACCCAGCTGTCAGGCTTCCGCATGGAGCAGAACTGCAACCTGTCTGTCCAAAATATTCATATTTATATCAGCAGCAGCTACTGACGCTCATAAAGGGAACAACAAAATCTGTAGACTTTTTTTGCATTTCAGGTGGAAAAAGGTGAAGCCAATAAATAATCTACCATTTAAAGCTAATTTTAAGACCAAAATGGCTTTTAATGCATAGTAGCACAGACATTTTTTTTCTATTTTAATGATTTGCTGTATTTTATTTACATGTCCTGTATTGTTTTTGCATTGTTTACTTTCTAGTTGCATTATATAATTTGTTTTTACTGGTGTAAAAAACTTTGGTCAACCTTGGTTGTAGTAAGGTGCTATATAAATATAGGTTTATTGATTGACTGATTGATTGATTGATTGATTGATTGATTGATTGATTTATTGATTGATTGATTGGGAGCCAAACATACAATAAAAGTGCAAAATCAAGGGTGTGGTCACTGGAGTATCTGCTGCTCATATTTACTTGAAGGTGCTATTAAGACTGTCATAAAACATTTATAATCATAGTTTGACACATCATACATATAAAAAAAATAATAAAAAAGATTGTATGCATGCTTATATAGCAACTGTCGTTAAGTGTCATTTGCTCAGTTTTACCATTTGACATTATTAAGACAACATAAAGGCTTATTCACACTAAATGCATCTTTCCTACTAAAATGTGAAAAGCAGTACTCAGGAATGATTTAGAAAAAACATAAGCATATGAGTAACAAATACTCTTACAGAAACTTCCTATGCTTTTTATGGCCTACAAGTTCTTCTTGGTTTACTGCTTTGGAACTGACAACGATGAGCGAAAAGGCAGGTTAAAGGTTTAACTTGATACAGAATCTAAAATATGTGGCAATCATATGTGCAGACACACACATAAACCCAGTCACTATATTCAATATTTAGTTATTAATAGGAGTGATTTCATATCTAAAGAATAATCTTAAATAAACAGAACTCAGAAGTTTATTTTAAATATTTAAAACAAAACAAAACAAAACAAAACATGAATCATTTAAAATAATCAGCATGACTGTAATGAAACATTTATAATCAAGGTGTGATATGTCATGAATTTGAAGGAGATTGTATGCATGCAATTACTTTAAATAAGACTTGAGCATAATGGTCACACACATCCATCACAAACATGTTTACATTGGAAAACAATAAAAAAGTATCACATTGGATTGGAAAAAAATACATTGTGTTGGAATGGCAGATAACTTGTCATAAATCTGTCATAAACATGATTGTCATTAAGCCGAATAAAAGTGCGTCATGAATATTTTTCTAATTAATATGTCTATATTTTTATACATTCTATGTTTTGGATCCAACGAATCATTGTAATATATTCATGACAGATTATATTTCAATATATTATCCTAAATATTTTTAAGAACACATAAAATGAGAATTACCTGCAATAACTGCACTGGAATAAAGATAATTTAATTCTATATATTCTATTATTTTATATGTATATGTATATATATATATATATATATATATATATATATATATATATATATATATATGTATATATATATATATATATATATATATATATATATATATATATATATATATATATATATATATATATATATATATATATATATATATATATATATAGTTGTTTATTTTTTCCCCAATTTCTGTTTAACAGAGAGCAGATTTTTTCGACACATTTCTAAACATATTAGTTTTAATAACTCATTTCTAATAACTGATTTATTTTATCTTTGCCATGATGACAGTAAATAATTCTTGACTAGATATTTTTCAAGACACTTCTATACAGCTTAAAGTGACATTTAAAGGCTTAACTAGGTTAATTAGGTTAACTAGGCAGGATATAGGATAATTAGCCAAGTTATTGTATAACGATGGTTTGTTCTATAGACTATCGGAATATATACAGTATATATATATATATATATATATATATATATATATATATATATATATATATATATATATATATATATATATATATATATATATATATATATATATATATATATATATTTATTTATTTATTTTATTATTTATTTATTTTATTATGTATATCTTAAAGGGGTTACTACCCTTTAGGTAATTGGTACCCTTTAGATTTTGACTTCAACTGTATTTATATATTTTTTAATCTACAAATTTATTTAACAAGTTCTACTCTAAAATAAACATAATAAACTCGTTCTACATTTATAAAGGCTAATGAATGAGTGTAATGCAAATGAGCATTAAGTAAACAAATACAATGAGAGAAAATAATGCACACACATGGAGGATAGAAATGTCAAATGTGATCATGGTATTAGACCAGACTAAAGATGAAATGCTACTTTTATACATATCACCACTTTGACCTTTAGAAAACGAGAATATATAATAGGCATGGAGGACAGGAGACTGGTGGAACGTGTCACCTCACGAAACCTTCTTCAGAGTGAAGTCAAGGCACAAAGGTCAGAGAAACAGAGGACAGCTGTCATTTAAATACGCACAACAACCTGTGGCTCAAATCACAAGTGACAAGTGTCAGCTTTTTTCAATTTCTCCTTACAGGTCAAGAGATACAGAGATAAAAAATAATTATAAATAAATATTGTTTTAAAGATTTTTGTCCTACTGTTGCCAACCACCAAATATGATCATCCTTGGATGAGTGACACCCATCCTTACATGTAAAAAAAAAAATAAATAAAATTTAAATAGTTTCTTGTATAAAGACCCAAATTATGCTATGAATACATTTTTAAATATAAAGAATGTGTTCAAAATCAATTCTAAAAATATACTTTTATTAATGCTTTTATTATTATTATTATTTTTATTATTATTATTATTATTTGTTATTATTGTTATTATTATTATTAATAATAATAATAATAATAATAATAATAATAATAATAATAATTCATTCATTTCCCTTTATTATTATTATTATTATAATTAGTATTAGTAGTAGTAGTAGTAGTAGTAGTAGGAGTATTAGTATTATTATTAACTAAATCATTATTTTTCATTATATTATTATTATTATTATATTTATTGTTTAAGTGCTTAAACTGCATAAATCAAATGATTTAATTTAAACATTAAATATATTATTCATATTCATGTACTTTGATTTTTGTTTTATATTTCTTTATTTTAATAACATCTGAGATTATGTATTTATTTAAACTTGTTTATATTAATTGTTTTAAAAATAGTGTATTTTTTAAAGTCTCTTATTTATTTATTAGTCTTTTTTTATTATTCGTTCCTTCGTTTGTTCGTTCGTTCGTTCGTTCGTTCGTTTGTTTATTCATTTATTCATTCATTCATTCATTCAAATCATTTTCTTTTCGGCTTAGTCACTTTATTAATCTGGGGTCGCCACAGTGGAGTGAACTGCCCTTCGAGCTGCAACCCAACACTGGGAAACATCCATACACGCTCATTCACACACGTACACTACAGACAATTTAGCCTACCCAATTCAATGATAATGCATACAGAATCTTTGGACCGTGGGGGAAATCGGAGCACCCAGAGGATTTTCAAAAAAAAGCCAATATAATCCAATATTTAGCCCCTAGCGTTTCCTTGCATCCCCGGGAATTCTTGGACCCCAGTAAAAAATCCTGCAAACATTAAATATTCAGCAAATTGTACTTTCTTTGCTTCTTGTCAAAACTCCACAGCCTCTCATTATATTAGTTCTTTAACTATTAAATGCTCCAGGCTTCAAACCCAGAACCACAGCTCAGCTGTCAGTAAGAGATGGTTTTGAGAATTGATCAGAATTAGTTCAGCTTAATCCACATATCGACAGGCCTGACATGCAGGCAGAAGGTCATTTACCAGATTAGTGTCACCCGCATTGATCAGACACCCAAGATAACTGGCACTTTGACTGATCACACAGTCAGAGAGAAAACAGATAGCCGAGCCGCTCCTCTGATCCATCTCATACAGACACTTATAATCGCTTCAATCATAATTCTGCCTTAAGGATCCTTTAAGGTAAGGTTAAGTCGTTCTCTATTAGACATACAAAGCTCAATAGAGCAGGTACACTTCTTAAAGGCTTCTTCCAACACCTTGAGACAGTTACATGAATTTCATGAAAGAAATGAGAGGCTCTACGACACTCTCCATGAGCTCTGCTTCTGTTAGAGGCTGTCGAAGGTTCAGCAGCAAACATCCCTGAAACATTATAGACATTGAAAAAAAGCCATTTACGTTTCACCATACAACTGCCAAAAGGTTATTGAAAATATAAGCCTCAGGCTATATTGTTTTTCGAAAAGTAAAATACGTTGCTCTGGATCAATTTTCTTGCAGCTTTTGATGAAAAATCCACTAGAGGGTGCTGTCCACATTTTTGTGCTGACCATGGTCGAAAAGTTATTCATATGGAGATAAACAGGTGAGGCAAAAACATTTGATTACAAATCATAAACACTTTTAAGTTACGTTGTGGCATTTATTTGCTTTTGTGCAAAGATTTGCACAAAATAATCTGTTTTTGTTGATAATAATGTAAATTTCAATATGGAAATGAACAATTGTTGGTAACATACATGCTCCGTAGTGTACATTTTATATAGAAACTGCAGTCAAAAGTATGTAAAAGTATTTTTCACAATAAAATGTAGGCTAAATCATGTATTTTTGTTGTGTCTGTGTTGGTCAAAACACTTAAAAAATGCATTGTAAGAAATATGAAAATGAGAATCAGCTCTAGCTATATAAATTAAATAGATAATTGACTCTTATTTAATTGAAATTAGTCAGATTAGTAAAGAACCTCTGTAACTCTGTCCCTATAGTATACTGTAATACACGTACATCCAAACAAAATGTTCTTTTTTAAATTGCATCATTGTTTGATTCATTGTGATTTTTTGGATTCATTAGGTCTATAAGATTAAGACATTAAAAAAAAAAAAAAAAAAAAAAAAAAAAATATATATATATATATATATATATATATATATATATATATATATATATATATATATATATATATATATATAAAACAACAGCGTTACGATGAAATATAAACACATTTTTTAAAAAAAAGATGTCTTCTACAGTTAGGTGGGTTTCATTTTATTTTAATAATTAAATTTCAAATTCTTAAAATAAAGGTCAAAATACCTGTCTCTAAGTCAAGTATTCAACAGTATTTGTTTTATTTTGTATGTCTGATAAAATTTCTTTCAAATAAATAAATAAATAAATAAATAAATAAATAGATAAATAAATAAATAAATAAATAAATAAATAAATAAATAAATAAATAAATAAATAAATAAATAAATAAATAAATAAATAAATAAATAAATAAATAAATAAATAAATAAATAAATAAACAAAGAAAGATAGTGTGTGGCAGCACTGTGGCAAAGTAGATAGAACAATTACCTCACAGCAAAAAGGTAGCTGGTTCGAGTTGGTGTTTCTGTGTGGAGTTTGCATGTTCTCCCCGTGTTCGCATGGGTTTCCTCCGGGTGCTCTGGTTTCCCCCACAAGTCCAAAGACATGCGCTATAGGTCAATTGGGTAAGCTAAATTTTCCGTAGTGTATGTGTGAATGAGAGTGTAAAGCATTTGCTGGATAAGTTGGCCGTTCATTCCGCTATGGTGACCCAGATTAATAAAGGGACTAAGCTGAAAAGAAAATGAACGAATGAATGATTAAGACAATAATTTGATTACGGTGTTTACATGAGTTGCTTTTTGAATGTTTCTTTCATGATCCTGTTTGCCTGCTGCATCACATAATTTGATTAACGTCATTGCATCAACGTGCCTAATGCAGAAAGTGAGAGTTTCTCACATGCAAATATACAGTAGCTTTTCAATGACTTTTTATGAATGTTCAGATTTGTCTGAAAATTAAGTGTTCACTGAAATGTTGCAATCTCAAAACAAACAGCATTTGATAATGAGACTGCATTTCAATGAACCACAAAGCCGTTTTTAGTCGATTTGCATCATAAATTCTTCATGCAGATGCACTAAACTATAAGTGGCCATTAACTATAGTTGAAATGCTAAACCTCATTATCAACCTGGAAAACTACTCACAGAACAGCCGCTCTTCAGCACAGAGAAATTTAAAAGAGAATACCCATAATTTTCTCTGCTCAACCACCCAAACACAGCTGCCAGTCATACTCGCATCATAAAAAGTTAAGTGGAAAAGTGTGGGGTGTGCGTCAGTCCTGCATTACAGCAGCCTTATTGAGGAACAGAACAGCAGAAAGCACCTGCCATATGTGGAAAAACTGTAAATGCATCTCAGCTCCCGGTCCTTGCTAAATTATTAACACATGGCTGTTTATCGCAGGAAAATATAATATCACAATTGCATGCAAGTCCTAGTCCAACCGTGTTCCCCTTCAGACTCCCCAGTGCTATAATACGATGCCCTTTTAGAGCTGAAATCTTGCATTTAACCTTCATTTGAAAGCTAGAATGTTCAGTTTTGGGTTGGAATTAAGGTCAGAGCACAGAAAGCATCAGTGTGATACAGGAGTTTTTGGTCACCCACAGTGAAATTGCATCCATGCGCTCAATCATGTCAGTTCACTCGCAACACTCATAATTCAGCTCCGCGCAACACTAGCCTGACACATCACTTAGTAAGTGACAGCCAAGAAGCTGTACAAAGTAAAAAAAAAAAGTGTACCCTGCTAAAAGAGCAATCAGCGGCAGCTTGCCCACGGGCACACGCCGGGTGGCATGTGATGCAGATGACTTTTCATGAAGGGTCAGAGCACCAGTAGGCCAAACAGAGATGTTAGTCTAACTAATGTGTTTCATGCTGAATTGAGCAGCACAGAGCTGCTGGTCTTTGGATAATGGCTCAATGTACACATGTTTTTGTGAGCACTCAGCTTTTTAAATTTGATAGTTGCACGGATCCAGGTGACAGACACAAAAACTAATTTTTTTATCTTCATTGTGTTTTTATTCCAAAAATATCTTTAAAAGATTTTTTCTTTAATTCGCTCACATAAGTTCTTGTCAACAAGGATGCCTTTTTATTTAGCTGTATTTAGTAGTTTGTTGTTGTTCTATTGATTATTTTTTCAAATGTAAAGCAAAAGCACAGTAAAAAAAAACATGTTTGTGACAAAATTGATTAATTAATGTGATATGAACTATGAAAACATTTTATAAATCATTACAGTATTAAGTAAAAACCATGAAGCTGTTTTGTAACTTTCTTAAAGTAAATATATCAACATATTTAAAAAATAAATAATTAAATAGTAGGGATGTCCCGATCGGATATTGATATCGGAAGTAGGTCCAATATCAGTCCAAAAAAACTATATCGGAAGCGTTAAAAATCTTCGATATAAGCAATCCGTTGCGCTCCAAACTCTGTTACAGCTATTTAATCCAGCAGTGTCCAGATTCAGTGTGCAAAGCCCATGTGATCCCACACTGGTTGCTAGCAAAGTCCCTTTAAGATTTAACATGCTCTTCACACTAAGTTATGGTGTATTATGATAGAAATCTATTGTGACGATAGCACACGCTGATGCTATCAACAACGGCACATCTCTACTGGTTTATTTACTTCACGTCAAGCGATCTTTACATTGTTTTGTATACGCTGCTAAGCAACGCAAGGCACCATTTTAAACCCAATTGAACACCAGCGCTTCCCACACATAAGACTACCTCAGCAGCCCAGTTCTGTGTGCGTGAAAAACTGAGAATACTCCACCACAGATACGTGCTGGACACCTGTTCTGACTTTGTTAGTAGCTTTTAGAAGAGCGCGAGGACATGCAGAAAAGAAAAAGCCTTTTACTAAATAGACTGATCC
Source organism: Danio rerio (assembly GCF_052040795.2). Classification (NCBI taxonomy): domain Eukaryota; kingdom Metazoa; phylum Chordata; class Actinopteri; order Cypriniformes; family Danionidae; genus Danio; species Danio rerio. The sequence continues at coordinate 10,735,594 of NC_141029.1, forward strand.
AGCTCATTATTTAGGGTGACAATACACCCTAAATACTCTTTTTCCTGGACATGTCCTCTATTTGGGACTTAAAAATGCATTCAGCCAGGATTTCTAAATCGCCTAACATGTCTCCAGCACCAAGACTACAACAGACAGAGGGAGCAGATTTGACCTGTCAGTGGAGCACATGAATAATAGGAGTGAAATAGTGGATTTTTATTTTTTCATTTTTTTTTTTTACTTGAACACACTGAAAAGAAACAGTGTCATAGAAAAGGTGTTAAATGCTAAACATTTTTTTGTTGTTTTAATTGTCTGTTAAATAAGAATAAGAAATCATTCCATTGCTGAGGGCCATTACAGTTTAAAAGAAAGAACGGTATTACTTTTGGGCAGAATAAAAACCCTAATTAGAGGCATTTCCATCATTAACTCTTCTTTAAAAAGCCCAGAAAGATAAAGTGATTTGATAAACAGTGTCAGATTTGCACATGAGTTTGCAGTTCTGTCTTTATTTACATTGTCGTACTTTTCCCATGTGGGAAGTAGGGTGGAATCTAAGCAATATATTATGCAAACAAAATAAATTTTTATAAATACAATTATTCTTAAAAGACACATTATTTTATGTGCTGTGGAGAAAAGGTGTGTTTTAATCCAGCTACTGCAACTATATTTATGTTTAAGATAATATGTGAAATATATATTGTTAAAAAATTATAAATGTTTTGTTAGGAACATTGATACAGCCATAATCTTCTTGATACAAACACAGATCAAATAGATCTGATCATGTAAATGTTTGTACTAACCATATTGCACATTTTTATTAACTTAACAATAACTTTTAACAATAACTCCCTATTTCTGTTGCCCAGTGTGATATTTTTCAGCTCGAAACTGGATCAAAAATTCATCAAGAAGCTGTGTGTGAAATTGAAACTTTGAACACTCAACCTTTAGCAGTTGGTCAGTTAACAATATATTTTTTCTTCTTATGTTTCTGCTCTCAGCTGTTTCTACCATTTGTTGATTATAAAAAAAAAAAAAAAAAAAAAAATATATATATATATATATATATATATATATATATATATATATATATATATATATATATATATATATATACATATATATATATATATATATATATATATATATATATATATATATATATATATATATATATATATATATATATATATATATATAACTGAAGGAACTTTTAATTAGCATTTTGTACTTTAAAATATATATTTTTTTTGTTTATTCAATTAAGATATTTTTCAGGGTATTAATATTTATTCTTTAATTCTTTTTTATGTGTTCTTATGTAAAGAAGGACTTTTGTCAGTTCGCTCAACAGCCCAAGATAAAAAACTATATACATATAAATGCAAACATATAAACCATAGGTAATGTTGTGTAATCTACGATAGGCTATTTGTAATATAATATATAACCACAATTTGTTATATGATTACAAAGATAACCATGTTTATTTAAACAAATGAGGAGGACTTCTCTCCTCCTGGAATCCTGGGTCTGAATGCAGACAATGTGGACAGCAGCTCTCTTTCCCTAACTATTTAAACCAGTAGCCCTGCCGGTAATCTGGATGCTTTTAAACACATTAGCACAGATAGGTGATGTGTCTGAATGGTAACAAACTCAACTAATAAAAGTCAAAGTCCACCATTATGCAATTCTCGTACCACTCTCCTGACAAAAATCCTTGCTGCACACACAACAGATTGACTGTATTGGTTCTGACAGCATCCTAGAGAAATCCATGCAACTGTGTAACGAATATGGCCGATCAAACACATAAATATTTTGCGTTTAATCAACAAATAATACACCGTCAACTTCTTCTACCCAGAAAAGACTGAATGTTCAGTGTGTACAACAGCTGGTCTGTGGTCTGTCCATCTTAGTCTGTTATCGGAAAGCATGTGCAGTCATGAATTATGAAGAAGCATAGTCTTGCATCTTCTCATAGTCTTCTCATAGGATAAGAAAACTCACCTATGAATATAAACAAGAAACCGATGCATCATCACTTCAGATGTGCGCTATGTCACCGATTTTGATGCTGCCCCAAAAATGAATTTAAATGAAGATGAAATTAGCTGACAAAAGCCCCAACTTATCCCCACAATTAAAGCTGACAGGTGCTAACGTTGTCTTAAATGAAGCTCAACACACACAGAAATCTGTTAAAATCTGAACAGAAAAAAAGTACTCCAGTGTATCTTGAACCTTTAAGTCAATTTAACAAAATATAAGTCCAATGAACTATAATATTTAGGATCTTTATTTTAACAAACCACATATCACTGTTAATCTTTTCATTCACCTTTCAGTAGATTTAAGAAAGAAAAAGAAAAAAAAAAACATTCAGACAGTTTTTTTTTTTTTTGGTCCAAAGTTATTATTATAAACCTGGACAGTTTAAAATATATAAAGTATAATTTATTTGTTTATGCTTGAAATAAAGGTTCTTTGTTGGCATAAGTGGCTGCACAAAATACAGTTATTTGATAGTTGGTATTAAAAGTTATTTCAACAGTGGCATATGAGTATTTTAATACATAAGAAAAACATGTAAAATATTTAATAGCCTATGTGTATAAAACCCAAGTTGACTAAATTTCAGTGCTATAGATCAAGGATGCCCAAACATTTTTGTATGAAGTGACAAAAACTCAATATCATTTATAACCTATAACGTTTATATATATCACTGGTTCGAACCCTGGATCAGTTGGCTTTTCTGTGTAGAGTTTGCATGTTCTCCCTGCCTTCGTGTGGGTTTCCTCTGGGTGCTCCGGTTTCCCCCACAGTCCAAAGTCATGCAGTACAGGTAATTTGGGTAAGCTAAATTGTCCGTACTGTATGAGTGTGTGTGAATGTTTGTGTGGATGTTTCCCAGAGATGGGTTGCGGCTGGAAGGGCATCCGCTGCGTAAAAACTTGCTGGATGAGTTGGCGGTTCATTCCGCTGTGGTGACCCTGGATTAATAAAGGGACTAAGCTGACAAGAAAATGAATGAATGAATGCACTCTGCTTTTTTAAAATGTGCATATGTAGGATTAACCTAGTGGTTAAACAAGGTATCAAAGTCCAAATTCAAAATATTGGGTAGTTTTTTTTTTCTTTTTCATGTGGCTCCTCCTCCTCAGACCGATGCACAGCCAGGTTGCCAGATTGATAACACATACATACATATATATATATATATATATATATATATATATATATATATATATATATATATATATATATATATAAAGCAATAATTTGAATCATATTAACTAATGCAGTATACCTTTTTTTAATTATAGGTAATTGCAATAAAAAGCATAAACAATCACATTTATAACACAGTGGAGTTCAATGCTGAATTCACTAGTCAAGCAGAATCTGCCTTTGTTTTGATTTGTCCACCAAAGTCCTTTATCCGCGGGGAGACATTATGTACATTTGAAATTAAACCTAAGTAAATTACACCATTTGAACTGAAACATTTAATTTCAGTTAGCTTTTTGTATTTTAACAATACAACAAACCAATAAAAGGTTACATTAAATTTGAAATGACCCCATCATTTTCCCTCTCTTCTAAGATGGGATGCTGGCCCAAATCAAAGGTTACCATGGGCCAACTTTGGCTCATGGGCCTTAGTTTGGACATCTCTGCTATAGATTAAGTGTCCATTACTTTCTCTTAATTTAATTAATTCATAACACCCACTCTGAACTGGTAATCCCTTCTCAGCACACCCAGCAACAACAACAACAGAATCCTGGATCTGCCACATATTTGACCTTTCACCATCAGTCTGCTTACAGATCAGGTAAATTCAAATTCCCATACTTGTAGGCTACTTTATCCATTTATCAACCCACAAAACTGAATTCTTTTTTTTCCCTAGGGTTACACATTTCCTACAGACTAAAAAACAATATGAAATATACTTCTTTTTTTTTCCTTTTTGTAAGTTTCAAGGTTGTACTGTATAGTCTACTGTCTGCTCAATACAATGCTTAGGAAAGAAAAAAAAACACTGTCTGCTTTGAATCCTTAAGTAGACCTCAGAATAGCAAGCCCTATCTCTAGGAATAAGTCATGATTGTGTCTTTTCACTGACCGATTCCCACTTGATACATGTACAGTCATTTTAAAAAGTTAGGACATCCTATTGAATTCATGGCTTTAGGACATAATGAAACAAACAATATGGTCCTTGGCAGGTCTTAAAATTTGGAAGATAAAATCTCAGATGAACAACACCACATGAAATCCCACACAATATTTATTATTTATAAAGGAAAGATAGACAAGCCATGAGTGACAAACTTAAAACACCAAACCATTCAGATGCCTGTAGATCCACTGTCAGCAGTAATTACCTAAAGTAATATATATTTTGCATAACCTTATTAGTCTCTCAAATATCCTTCTAAAGGAGTTTAGGAGTATTTTGCACAACTCTCGCCAGTGAGGATAAGCTTTGAACTTTGACTGAACTATTGCAAACCTTGTTTTATTGTATTTTTTCTTCAGCTTTTGTGTTGTAGGTGTGCTGGTGTGGTGGGATCATTGTCTTGTTACAAGACCCAATTTTGACCTTAATTTTGACATGTTTATGCTTTAGCTGTCAGACAGACACCACATCTGAAGACTTCAGACCAAAAAACTGCTAAAACGTCTGCTGATGATCAGTTGATTAGCTGTAATGCAATAGATTGTTGTGTTGTTATTTTTCCTTCCTAATTTTAAGACCTGCCAAAGCCAATTTTATGTCCTGATATGGATAAAAAAATTGATTTTTATAGGGTGTCCTATCTTTTTACCATGAATATATATGCTGAACATGATCAGCTGACAGTAGATTTGCAGGCTTTTATTAACATGCCAATTCAACAATTGTTACTTTCATTTAATTACCTTTTTTATTTTATAAAATATAAAAAAGCTGTAGTTTTTACAGTCATAAGATTATGTAGTCTAATAGGGTCTATGCAGGCTGATTTTGACAAGCATTTTCCCCAGCCATTGTTAGATTAGTGGCACAAGACATCCGAGAGGGGAAGAAGTATCTTATCCTATAGATAATTCATAGATAAGTCACATTTAATTCTTGCCCTCCTATGATCTATGGGCAGTTCTTTGTATCTCCTATTATCCTACTAAAACGTGAATCAGTATCACATGCAATACTATTTTTATTTAATGTGTAATGTGCTATAAAAGCTGACTCCCTTTCCTGGAAATAATTTTAATGTACAGTACTCCTGTGCAATTGGTAAATACAGTAAATTCTCATTTCTAGTTCTAATTAAAGGAAACTGATTCAATAGCTTTGGCAGCGCTGTTCATGTGAGCAAGTGTGAAAGCTGCCATCTGAGCCTTAATGCATGCCATAGAAATATGGGTCTCGGTCTACTTCCAGATGAACTCTGGTTTGGTTTGCATGACTCTGAACACAAGACACCATAAAGTGTGACCATAAAATGTAACTTTCAAGCTTGCAAATTTTTCTCATTACGGTCACACATTTGCTTGTTTTTGTTGCCCAAAAACATTGTCTCATTGTGGAACAGAGTGTGAACGTGTGAAAAAAGTACAGAGTACATTTGACCCAGGACACAGCATTGTTGTGAAATATTTATCACAAAAAAACTTTCTTTTAATGTTTTGTATCTTTACGTTATGTCTCTAAAATGACAGCGTTTACACCAAGCAAAGCATGACTGAATTCATTTAATGACTGAATTGTTTTTCTTAAATGTCTGGCCAATGAACAAACAGACCTGCACTGATCATGAGAAATTTGCACAAAATTGAAAGTAGAAGTGTGTGTTATGACGATTTTTGAATGTGAATGATTAAATTGTCTCCACAATCTGTTTTTGAAGGAATATCATAATATTGTGCCTGCTCAATGTACCAGTTGCAATACTGGCACCTGTCTTTAATATCTTCTATTGTACAACACAACATGAAGTGAAGTTTATTTTTAAACTAATTTCGAGAGGATCAAGAGCTTATGATTGCTTGCAGCCGGCCCCGCATTATTCAATTTATGATTCACCAATCAGACGATTCCTAAGCCACTATAGATGGGTGGCACAGTGGCCCAGTGGTTAGCACTGTTACCTCAAAGCAAGAAAGTCACCAGTTCTAGTCCTTACCGAGCCAGCCAACGTTTCTGTGCAAAGTTTACCTGTTCACCCCGTGCTCACGTGGGTTTCTCCCGGGTTTAAATCCGTAAAAAGAAAGTGGCACGAGTTGAGTTTTCAACATGGCTTTAGACGCAATATAAGATTATAAAGAGGTAACCAGATACAGCACAAGCCATGTGAAGCGATGACAAGTAAAGGAAAAACACAATTAAATACATATTTTGCTAGCTAAAGAAAACAACGAGGCAACCATTTTAATCATATTTACTTACACTTGTGGAAGAAACTAATCCATGAACTGTCAACAGAAAGTTCCTGTCAAGCTCTGACAAAGTCCCATACATCAATAGTTTTTTCTGATCCTTCCTTTAACAAATGGCAGACAAATCCCCCGTTGCAGGGTAGATTATTGCCAGATCCGGCACTTCATATTTGGTATTGTTTTGTGTCGATGTTGATATGAACAGCCAAAAGATTTGAAAGAACGACGAATCATTTAAACAACTCTGAGTCTAATCTTTTATTAAAAAGTCTGTATTTTTTAACAAGGTGTACATTTAGATTTAGACCTCAGCTAAATGTTTTCATTCACTTAATGCTGTGATACCGACTGCATGAAAGGTCGTTTTCAAAAACCCATAATAGGGGCTCTTTAATAGCAAATGTGGCTCCGCACATGTCTGAGTAGAGTGATGTGCACAAGCCCCTACAAAGCCTTAATCCTTCCTAGCATAGGCTTAACAAGGTACTGTAAATATTCCTCAGAGATTTTGCTCCATATTGATATGATAGCATCGCGCAGTTGCAGCAGATTTGTCAACTACACATCCATGATGTGAATCTTCCGGTCCACCACATTCCAAAGGTACTCTATTAGATTGAGAACTAGTGACTGTGGAGGCCATTTGAGTACAGTAAATTCATTGTGATGTCCAAGAAACCAGTCTAAGATGATTTGCGCTTTATGACATGGCGAGTTATCCTGCTGAAAGAATATGGTCATGGACATGGATATGGGATGGGATGGACATGGTCAGCAACAATACTCAGGTAGGCTGTGGCGTTGTCACGATGCTCGGTTGGTACTTATGTTCCCAAAGTGTGCCAGGAAAATATCCCCCACACCATTACACCACCACAACCACCAGCTTGAACTGTTGATACAAGGCAGGATGGATCGATGCTTTCATGTTGTTGACGCTAAACTCTGACCCTACCATCCCAATGTCACAGCGGAAATCAAGACTCATCAGACCAGGCAACGTTTTTCCAGTCTTCTATTGTCTAATTTTGGCGAGCCTGCATGAATTGTAGTCTCAGTTTTCTGTTCTCAGCTGACAGGCACCTGGTGTAATCTTCTGCTGCTGTAGCCCATCCGCCTCAAGGTTCAACGTGTTGTGCATTTAGAGACATGCTCTTCTGCATACCTCAGTTATAATGAGTGGCTATTTGAGTTACGGTTGTCTTTCTATCAGCTCGAACCAGTCTGGCCACTCTCCTCTGACCTCTGGGATCAACAGAGGATATTTTCTCTTTTTCAGACCATTCTTTGTAAACCCTACAGTGGTTTTGCATGAAAATCCCAGTAGATCAGCGGATTCTGAAATACTCAGACCAGCCCCTCTGGCACCAACAACCATGCCATGTTCAAAGTCACTTAAATAACCTTTCTTCCTCATTCTGATGCTCGGTTGAACAGCAGGAAATTGTTTTCACCATGACTACATGTCTAAATTCATTTAGTTGCTGCCATGTGATTGGCTGATTAGAAATTTGCGTTAACAAGCAGTTGTACAGGTGTACCTAATAAAGCGGTTGGTGAGTGCAGATTTGTTCTTGCTGCTTGCAATAGTGCTACTGCGCTGTCATGGCAAAGCTGGGAATGTGGTTATTTTATTGGCTTGCTTCTTTTAATAATAGTATAATATATATAATATAAGTTATTGAGTTTAATTTAAAAATATTACTAAATTATATAATTTAATAGAATATTAAATCATTATTACTAAGCATTTTTGGTTTCAAAGTACATGCAGAACTTTCTGTTTCAGCCCAAAATTGTCATTTCAGTGCATCTCTAAACTAAACTCTTCTTTAGATCAGTAAACAAGCACAAGACTCAGTGCTCCTGCATGAAGTGGCACGTGTTTTCCTTCAGCTCAGAGCAGAGAAGGGCAGGATGTTGTGAGATCCATCAAACGCGTCCCTGATTACAGCACACTCAGACGAGATAAATGGCCTTATTGGGACAGACCACACAGCGGCAACCCTCTAATCTGCTGCATAGATTATAGTACTCATTGATCAGCACATCATCCTGTCACCCCACGTGGATACCTGGCAGAAGATATTAGCATTTTAACTTCAGAAAAGACTAAAGCACATGTGAAAGGCTAGATAGAGAATGAGAACTAATATTATGGGCTCTAATTCCTATAAAATGCTACAGTTTTGATGGTGTATTTGTGCGTGTGCAAAGGTGATGTGAAATAAAATAGGTTATCATTAGTATAAATTAGTTTTGGTGGTCAATACTGAATATTTATCAGTTTATAAAACATTCATAATATCAAAATGAGTTTGATATCAAATAAATCATGCCCTTTTAAACTTTATATTTATTAAATAAATTAAATAACTGAGAAAATGTATAAAAGAAAATGTAAACAAGTGAGAAAACGTACAAGTGAGGCTTTTCATCCCTGATATTGACATGAAGCAAACAAAGCAAATTGATTTAATAATAATAATAATAATAATAATAATAATAATAATAATAATATTACTAACTAACACTGATATTATTTCTAACACTGGCAACTTTTAATGAATGAGCAGAGATGTGCACTATACTATACTTTACTATACTATTGTCACAATCACCAGCGATTTAATCCTAAACAAGCAGTTCGCTAAACAACTACAAATATATGGACTACAAGATCCAGTCATGCACCACTCACATGCACCGGTTCTAGATTCCACTGATTGCACACACTCACACACGGATGATCATTGTGGACTAATTACAAGGACTATGTACACAGCACACACACACATTTTTGCTGAGAAACCTTAAACATCTTTGCTGAGTCTTGTTTGTGAACTTTACCACGTGTTTTATTTGCCTTGTCTTGCTGTGTTTGATCCTTGCTTTGTTTTAGTGTTTATTCTTGTCTGCTGCCTGCCTTCTGACCACTTGCTTGTAATGTGACTATGACTCTGGATTCTCTATATGTACCTGATTGCCCCAGTGTTGACCATTGCTTGCCTGATCATTCCTGTTAATAAACTGCATTTGGATCAATTTTATCAATTTGTGTGGATCACTCATAACATACTATAATCATTAAAAAATAACACTAAACAAAACAACACTCTTTCCTCGTCTCATAAATGAATCTATGGTAATTCTTCAAATTGAATGTTCCCACACTACAGTATATAGACTGCCACTAACCCTGCTTGCCTAAACCCTAAAAATACACTCTATTAAACACCAAGAATTGGTTTGGCGATATAAATCCATTGAGCTATAATAATAAAAACTGTATGTAATTTATAATAAATAAATGTGCTCACCACATAAAGAATGAGACATATTTAATAAATTGCATGCATCAAGATGTTACCTCAGACAACACTAGCAATAAATTATCCACACCAGAAAGGTAACCTTGCAAGCACATTGCTCTGAAAATATATCAGCAAACAGGTGAAAAGATAAAGTATTGCATAGATACTAAGAGCTCAGCAAGAAAAGCAGCTTAAATAAAAATAAAGCTCTAAAATAATAACAAGTCGTTGAAAATTTCACATGTATTCTGCAATTGATTTTTCTCCATCTGTCCACCAGTTGCTGATTTAGTCCTATATGTATCGATTCCAGTGGTGTTGAGTTTGACGTTAGCTATAATTACACCAAGATTCAGCTGTTGATTAGCCAGAGGTCACAACGATTTTGCTGTGCTGAAAATTAAAGTGGAAAAACGAAGGAAGGTGACCTTGATCCTTATATTATATCGCCACTCTCTTGTGGTCTGTGAATTTCTGGCAGTGCTGGAGAACTACAACGCTGAGGTCATAAACCAGCATAAAATTACAACTGCGACTACAAGATTGAATGAATTTGAGTAATGCGCTGCTGACACAAAGTTAAATTACTGACTTCCTCAATATGCCACTTTAGAGATAGCCCTTGGCTTTAAGCGTACAGACTGACACACGGGCTTCAGATGTGACATCATACCACACCGCCTCATCATGCCAGCTGGAGGTGTAGAAATGCTACAAAAAGTGAAAAATAAATAAGAGCATTTCTAATAGGATGCAGTAAAACATTCGCAGACGTCAGAGAAATTGCTTTATTTATGACTTTTTTTTCACTTCACACCTCGGTGTAATAGAGCTTCTGTCATCAGAGTAAATGAACACGGGGGCTGCACACTGAACCTGAAGTGCTGTGAAAATAATGAACAAATTCTGTTTCTCCGAGGACTTTGCTAGTCTATTTGAATTCCTTTAAGGAAATGCGGAATTGCTACAGAGTCCAGAGATGGAAACTGCCACTCCTCGTTTGCTTGACGGAGTTGAAGACTTAAGGGAAACTGGCAAGCAGAAACACCTGGAGCTGATAGTGAGAGATCTTCACTGACAAGAACCCTTATTAGACTGGCCACAGCGTGGGTTCCATACTGGAGAACTAAACCACTGGACGCATGGAGAAGTTCACGCGGGGAGGTTATTGCAGCACCAGGAGCTGAAACATTATTTAATTCCAGTGAAACAGGGCATTCTTTGACTTTGATAGGACACTTCGCAGTGGCCATTATAAAGGCGCTGTCGTCTTTATTCTGCTCCCAGGAGTTATTCCACACTGCTGTGTGTCTAAAAGATCGACGTCCTCGACAATTCAAGCCATTCTTTCTTTACATACTGGAATGTTGGCTCATGCTACTTTTAGTTTAAGCTTCAAATAAATTTCATACTCACAGTAGTGTGGTCAATAGAATATATAGGGCCAGATTTACTAACAGCTTACACCCGAGGTATTAAAACAGTATTATCTGTAAACACACACGCAGGGAAGAATAGTGCTGATATTTTCCCTGACTTTATTGAATATGGTTACTTCCCGGTCAGATGCTAATTTTATGTGAGTAGAGTGTTTACATGAATCATGCAGCCTGATTTACTAATGTTTGTGCAAATTATGGGTATTCGTGCCATTTTGTGTGGCTCTGACACATAATAAAATATGAAGTTAATTCTTTTTTCAACAAAGTGTAGATTTACTTCGCATTACAACCAAAAGCAGTGGCACATCATACACACAGCAAATGCCATGAACAGAAGTTCCAATTGCATGTCCATTTGCATAAATAAAAAAAATAAAAAAATGCTATTCACACAGGCGAGGACGTGACGGAATTTTTCCGGAAAAGAGCATTCACACATCCATTCCAAAATACCGGTAAATTCTGACATCATTCACCAGAAATGAGCTCTAAATTGCTTGGCTTGTGTTTGTAAACATTTTACTACATTACAAACTCTGTGGATGGATTAGTGTTGTGAACAACTTCAATGAAATATAGAGAAACACTTTTGCATGTCGAGATGCACATGAAATGTATGTGTGCTGGCGCTTAAACAACGGCTTATCATTAGCATCTTATCGATAATAATTTACACGGTTGGCATTAAGATTAACATATAAGCGTTTTCTGGCTAACATCCAGCAGCTAAATATGTCTAGTAAAATATTCAAAAGCTTTTATTTTCATAAACCACGCTGACGTGAATGTATCTGATTGTTCTGATTGGCTAAAGCAGACGTCTCACATCAGCACATTCTAGATGTGCACGCGCTCTTTCCGGCAATCTTCCTTCTGCATTTACACAGCGCAGCATTCTGGCAAATTACCGGTAATGTTACAACTGCTCTATCCGGAAAATAGCCAGAAGGAATTTACCAGTATTTTCAAAAAGGGCCTGTTCACACATACAGACCTTTCCGGAAAATTGCCGGTAATTTTCCGGAAAGGTCTGTATGTGTGAAAGGGGCTATTGAGCTGCTGTTTTGTTTACGGCTGTTGCTAGGCAACAGTCACCTTAGCAAAGCACCAAAATGGAAAGACTTCCGCACATCGCGGTGGATTTGCTTTTACTGAATCATTTAGGTTTTGGACATACAGAAAGCGACTCGCGTCCATCTGCCGCAAAATTATTATAAAGATTCAGAACATCACACAGTGTCTGCAGAAGCTGTTTTTGGAGGAGACAAGCAGACATTACTGTGTTTGCCCTGGTTCAGTCTCGCTTGTGACCAAGGTACAATATGTGACACACATGCACACACACACACACACACACAAATGACTGTTATGAAAACGATAGTTTGTTGAACAGTTCGAGGTTCACTTCCGTTATTTGGTACGATTGCATTTATACCAGAAGTGAACCATACCAGAGTTGTCATGAACCATACCCCAGACCACCTCTTTCAGAAGACACATTCAGACTAGCTAAACATACCATACTATGACGTCAAACGAACCCAGGTGCGGACCAAAAGTGCTAGTGTGAAAGCACCCTAAGTGTTTCGAACACCTAGTTGAACCATTGCCATGAATAATCAACTCTGAAAACAAAAATAATTACAACCTGGTTCTAGCAAAATGTACTAAAAGATAAAGAGTACTCCTCTAATTATCTTATTAGTATCACCAAAACCATTCACCAGCATCAAATGAATAAGGTAAACTTGTGTTGGGAACTTGTCAATCAGATGGCTTCTTTTCATCTCATTGGCCAAAATGACCTGGAATACGGACCAGACTTAATGGAGATCATCAGAAGTCCAGTGATGTGGATGTGTATACTCTAGAGATGTGCTAAGACACTCAAGGCTGTAGCTGGATTTCAATCAGGCTGTGAACTGTATGACAGGTGTCTCTTAAGAGCTGCCGGCCCATAAAAAGAGTTCAGTCCTGCCCTTGAATACAGAACAGAAGGATATAGATCACTACGCAATGAACTTTAACTGGCCAGTAAACTGGAGCGCTCTGAACACCACAGTGGAGAAAAATGCCCCATCTCACAGTCAGAGAGGAACAGACCCTCACATTCATGCATTATTATGTTCATTCCAGGGAAATAAAGCAGGATTGGAGAAAATGCCTTGTCCTCCAGAGCCCAATTAACTCCAGCAAAGGGAAGTCAAGAAAACAGTACTGAAAACAACACGTCCCTCCCACCAAAGACATTCTTTATTACACTGCCATTCTCTTTCTTAGGTTTGGGCTGAAAGGTTAAACAACAGAGCGCCCGAGCCTCTTCATGCATAATTTCGCCAGACTTCTCATCAACCTAATTATCAAAATCAAGAGAGTCATTTTGATGCTGTTAGCTATGATTACTAGCTTTTTCGCTAAGCAAATTTGTTTTACCTATAAATACTGGGTAATTAAATTCCACACAGCAACACTGTATTCAAATGAGAGAGCTGCTCTTCTGAAAATGAGGTCAAACTAAATTTGTACAATAACACTGAGGACCTTTATAGTCATCAAGTCTGAAATAATGAATTCACAAATGAAAAAAAATAACAAGATGCTCTTTCTCCCTGCCAAAACACCTGCCTGTGTCAAATTACACCAATTAGCCAATCAATTAATCTGCAGGGAAGATCAAACAGAGTATTTGACACTGCAGTTGACTTAAGACCAAGCGTCTGATGTGTTTTTAACTAGAATTAAGTATTGGAAGAAATCTCCACTTCTAATTATGTCCCATTCCCACTCTCAGCCCTGTGTGTCAATTCTCTTCAGGAACATGAATTAGTTCATTTAACTGGATTCCTCCCTGCCTTCTTAATATGCCCAGCTATAATTTATAACGCAATAATAAAACATCCAAAAAGGCTGCAATTAGTCCCACAAGTTATGAAGATGAGCTATTAAGGTCTCACTGCGGCTTTATCAAGTTCACTAAGCCAGAATCCTCATCTTCATGGCATCTCTCATAAATTACACATCTAGGTTAAAACAGGTCACACTATCCGATCTCCAGTGCTGTCGAGAGAAATGCTTTCAGACAGCTCTTTAGCCAAGTATCAGTTAATGTAATGCGCTAATGAAAGAGTATGACATTGACATGGTATGGGCCGATATTTCAGGTTTCTGCTCTTAAAGGCCTGAAATCTCAATAATAGAATGCTTAGATATCCAAATTATTATGGAATACATTGACTTTGTACTTTTTAGCTGAAGAACTCTGCATTAATAACTTATAGAAAGGCAATGTGATTGTTAGAATCCTTTAGATATGACATTTTTTAGTTCTACTGGCAAAAAATAAATAAATAAATAAAACACATTATTACGGTAGAATATGCTTCATGCTACTTGTCTTGCATAATTTGCCCTGCAGACATAAATGATAACTTAAAGTGGACCTTAAAGCGTGAAGTCATGGATCATCTATAAATCATTGCATCCTTAATCTGAATGTAAATATAAATCAATGCAGACACAAGGCACAATGAAAGGTCTTTATCTAAAATGGTTGCTCATTAAAAAAATAAAAATAACAATTAATAAATAAATAAATAAATAAATAAATAAATAAATAAATAAATAAATAAATAAATAAATAAATTTCCTTTCCAATTTCTGTTTAACGAAAATATTTTTTCAACACATTTTTAAACATAATAGTTCTAATAACTTATCTCTAATAACTGAATTGTTTTATATTTGGCATGATGACAGTCAATAATATTTTACTGGATATTTTTCAAGACACCGTCTTTCGGATAAGACGTTAAACCTGACTCTCTGTGGTGATTAAAAAAACCCATGGCACTTCTCGTAAAGAGTAGGAGAGTAACCCCTGTGTCCTGGCTAAAGTCCCTCAATCGGCCCTTACAATCATGGCCTCCCAATTATCACTGTCTCTCCACTCCTCCAGCTGTGGTGTGGTGAGCTCACTTGCGCCGTTGTCCTGTGGCTGCCGTCGCATCATCCAAGTGGATGCTGCACACTGGTGGTGGTGTGGAGAGATATGTATATTTTTACACAGTATATGTATTTATATATTTGTGTGTTTTGCAGATCTCTAAATCTCTAAATACAAATGTGTTTATAAATGTTCAAGACTCCCTGGAGTATTTTTTTTTTTTTTTTTGAGATTTTACCAGATTTGTGTGTGTTGAGCATCAGTTAAGACAACATTAGCACCTGTCCGCTATAATTGTGGGAAATCTGGATAATTTAGAGCTTTTGTCAGCTAATTTTCTCTTCTAGGTTTAAAACAATTTTTGGGGCGGGATCAAAATTAGAGACATATCCTCAAATGCTAGTGAAGTGATGATGCATCGGTTTCTCATTATTATTCAAAGAGTAGTTTTCTTATCCTATGAGAAGACCCTGCTTCTTAATGAGAGCATGTGCTTTCCGAAGGCAAGGCACACCTGCCTGGCTGTGAAACCCAATGACTGGGTGAGACCGTATCAGTGCACAGTACGGGTCGTATGGGTCTGTTGCATGTTCTCCCCGCAATTCTGTCAGGGCCAATACAGCAACGCTGTTGGTTTGCAGCTAGCATTTTTGTCGAGAGAGCTGTACGAGAATTGGAGAATGGCAGGCTTTGTCTTTTATCAATTGAGTTCGTTATCATTCATACACATCGCCTATTTCTGTGCTGCTGTGTTTGCCATATATTTAAAACCCTCCAGATCAGCAACAGGGTTAATGGCTGGATTAGACAGGACAAGAGACCTGCTGCTATGCTATCCACTGTATCTGCATTCAGACCTGGGGATTGAAGAGGAGAGAAGTCCTTCTCATTTATAGTGTTTATATAAACATGATAATCTTTATAATCATATAACAAATTGTGGTTCTGTGTATATGAAATTATGAATAACAAATGTAGCATGACATTAAATTACTTACTGCTTGTTTATTTGCATTTTAATTTTGTAAAGTATAAAATCATGGGTCTCCTCGCAGTTTGTGTCTCATTTTTTTGAGCCAACTGACAACAGTTGTTCGCTTTCCTTTTTTTACCCTGCTCTGCAGGCCATGCCCACTTCTCCCTCTGCTCGCAGAGCTCCACGCCCATCTCGGAGCACTCTTTAAAAAAATTCTGAGGTAGGTTTGAACCGAAAGAAGGGGGTTTCATTGGCCATTTAATGCATCTTTCATCAGACAAACGGGTCCTAATTTGCAATGTGGAGGTCCATTTGTTCAAGCAGAGAAGGTAGGCAAAACTATGTGGATAATTAAAAACAAAACGAAAGGAGGGAAAGAAAAGTGCCATTCTGAAAAGTCGAGATGATTTCACTATATGACGCATTAGCATTATCAACACCAGCTTGAGTCATAAATACAGTGTATATCAAAAATATTCATGGATGAAAACGCTTGAGTGTTCACACCATAGACTAATTATGCTGTCGCTAATTGTCTCATAATAAAAAAGTGCAGATGTGATGTAGATAGATTTAGACAGCTTTCATGATTATAATGGAAGCAATATCAGCATTTTTCAATGTACACCAGAAAACAACATTTCCAATTATAAAAGAAAAAAAAAAATAGAAATGCCAAAAACACCACTAAATCAGCAGCCAAGAGAAAGCACAAATTCTTAATAATTGTCTCCTGTATGTCAGCGCAATCAACACAAAGCCATGAAAAATAAATAAATAAACAAAAGAAAATAACTTCTTGAGCTTCTCCAAAACATTCAGAGAACATAAGATTCAGACTTTAAAAAAAAAAGTGAATAATTGACTAAAATCTGTAAGTGAGGCAATATTACTATCTCTATAATCAGTGATGTTTTTGAACTGATGGTTTTGAAAGCATCCTTGGCCTGAAGTAGTAAAATAATCTGATTATAGACAGAAAAGCTGAAACATAACAACGTCTCTTGTTGACAAACCTGGATGCTTCTGTTTTTTAAATTATTATCAAATACATAAAATTGAACAGTGTGAAAAGTGTGTGTAACAAAAATATGATGTAATTTCTCAATGTTTATAAAAAACGTTCGAGGTTACAGAAGTAACCCTTCGTTCCCCGAGGAGGGGAACGGAAGTGCCATGAATGGGAGGATTCGGATCAGAAGCCGCTTATCTGGAGAGTATTGAACGGGCCAATGAATGAAATTAATTGGCAGCGTAAGCTTGCGCAGGTGTGCGACATCTGCAATTATCTCAGCATATAAGCACACCTGAAGCCAGCAGACGCCATCCTTTTAAGCTGAAGAGACTTTCAAACAGCTAAGGGACAGTCATTATGGCGACGGAATATGGCACTTCCGTTCCCCTCCTCGGGGAACGAAGGGTTACTTCTGTAACCTCGAACGTTCCCCTTCGGTTGGGGAACTTCAGTGCCATGAATGGGAGAATATGGAAAGCGCCATAATGACTGCACCTTACCAACACCCCCGATGAGGAGATAGTCAAGCAAGCGTGACGCACCCACATCATGGGGGGCGCGGTCCTCCAACGTGTCCCTGGCCCTAATTTATCCTACTTCAACAGAAGTTTTACGGATTTAGATATATTTTTTGGGAAGTCGTGAGCATCTAGATAATTCTAGGAATACGACAGTACGTTGGGAAGCGTGCAATCCCGATAGGGAGGACGCTGCGGAGGCCATCCGTTACCCAAGGGGGGGATAGATGGCAGAATTTACCTATGGACTAGCCCTAAAAAGGGGGAGTACGCATAGCAAAGAGTGGTTAGCGGAGAGGGAAGACACGGGTCCGCCCAGGGGGGGGACTTAACCGTGGCGGAATAAGCATATGGGATCGCCTAGTGGGGATCACGCATAGCAGGCACCTATACCCAAAACGCGGGCTGACCAGCGGGCAGACCTACAACGTAGTGGGCCAGCAAGTGACTCCTCCGCTGAGTCAGTGCTGGGGGCCACGGAGGAATCTGCAGGGCTCACCTGACGGGGAACTTTACTGACAGATAAAAAAGGCGCACGTACCTCCGTGTTAGGGAGAATGGCGCAGCAAGCGTGTTTCAACACCCTACCGAGTTGTCTCCTCAATCACCAAAGGGTTACCTAATACCCTTGAGGAAACCGGCTCCACTCGCAGATTGTAAAACCTTGCAAATGTGTTGGGTGTCGCCCAGCCCGCAGCTCTACAGATGTCTGTTAGAGAGGCGCCGCGTGCACGCGCCCAAGAGGATGCAACGCTCCGAGTGGAGTGTGCACGTACTCCCGGGGGACACGGCTGACCTCGACTCGAATAAGCGAGTGAAATGGCATCCACAATCCAGTGGGATAATCTTTGTTTCGATACGGCACTTCCCTGCTGCCGACCGCCATAACAGACAAAGAGCTGCTCAGATGATCTAAAATTCTGAGTACGGTCCACATAAATGCGCAGAGCGCGAACTGGACAAAGTAAAGAAAGGGCTGGGTCTGCCTCCTCCGGGGGCAGCGCTTGCAGGTTCACTACCTGAACTCTAAAGGGGGTGGTAGGAACCTTGGGCACATAACCGGGGCGGGGTCTCAGGATAACGTGAGAGTAATCCGGCCCGAATTCCAGGCACGAGTCACTGACCGAAAATGCCTCCAGGTCCCCGACCCTCTTGATGGAGGCCAACGCAACCAGCAGAGCTGTCTTCAGGGACAGAAATCTTAGAGATACTGATTCGAGTGGCTCAAAGGGATCGGATCGCAGACTCGTGAGAACGAGGGCGAGATCCCAAGAGGGCATGAGAGGGGGGCGAGATGGATTAATTCGCCTAGCACCCCTAAGGAACTGGATGACCAGGTTATGCTTTCCCACGGTGCCGCCAGCTACCGCGCTATGATAAGCGGAGATGGCGGCCACGTAAACCTTGAGAGTGGAGGGCGACAGCCTGCTGTCCAACTTCTCTTGAAGGAAAGAGAGCACAACACTAATCTGGCAATTTCGGGGGTCTTCTCTGCGAGAGACGCACCATTCAGTGAATAGACTCCACTTCAGGGCGTAGGCGCGCCTCGTGGAGGGGGCTCTAGCCTGAGTGATGGTATTAACCACCGCAGTCGGTAGGTTACCTAAGTCTTCCTCGCGTCTAGGGACCACACGTGGAGGTTCCAAAGATCGGGGCGAGGGTGCCAGATGGTGCCCTGTCCCTGAGAGAGTAGGTCCTCTCTCAAAGGGATCCGCCAGGGGAGGGCCGTCGCGAGGAGTGAGAGCTCTGATATCCAGGTCCGGTTGGGCCAAAGGGGCGCAACTAGCAGAACCTGTTCCTCGTCCTCCCTGACCTTGCACAGAAACTGCGCGAGCAGGCTCACTGGGGGAAACGCATACTTGCGCATGCCCCGAGGCCAGCTGTGGGCCAGTGCATCCGTGCCGAGAGAGCCCTCGGTCAGGGAAAAAAACAACTGGCAGTGAGCGTTCTCGGGGGAAGCAAACAGATCGATCTGGGCCTCCCCGAATCGCGCCCATATCAGCTGAACAGACTCGGGGTGGAGTCTCCATTCTCCAGGGCGTAACAGCTGTCGTGAGAGCGCATCGGCTGCACGATTGAGCGTGCCTGGGACGTGAATGGCGCGCAGCGATTTCAGCCGTGGGTGACTCCAGAGGAGCAGACGGCGGGCGAGCTGAGACATGCGGCGAGAGCGCATACCCCCCATGCGGTTGATATACGCCGCCGCCGCCGTACTGTCCGTCCTGACCAGCACGTGTTGCCGCTCCAGCACCGGTAAAAAGCGGTGGAGAGCGAGGAACACTGCCAACAGCTCTAGGCGATTGATATGCCAATGCAGCTGGGCACCCTTCCAGAGGCCCGCAGCCGCATGCCCGCGACACACGGCCCCCCAACCCGTGTTGGAAGCGTCTGTTGAAACAACAACATGGCTGGACGCCTGTCCTAGAGGCACACCGGCCTGTAGGAACGAGGGGTCGTTCCAAGGGCTGAGGGCGCGGCGACACAGCGCAGTAACCGAGACCCGGTGTGTGCCCGCGTGCCATGCGCGTCTGGGGACCCGATCGTGAAGCCAGTGCTGAAGTGGTCTCATATGGAGCAACCCGAGCGGCGTGACGGCGGCTGCGGATGCCATATGCCCCAGGAGCCTCTGAAAGAACTTCAGTGGGACCACTAGTTTGCTGTCGAGCTCCCTCAGACAGTTCAGCAACAGGCGAGCGCGTTCCTCGGAGAGGTGCGCTACCATGGTGATCGAGTCCAGCTCCATCCCGAGAAAAGAAATCCTCTGCACGGGGGCGAGTTTGCTCTTTTCTCGGTTGACCTGAAGCCCCAGTAGGCGGAGATGCCGAAGCACCTCGTCCCTGTGCATAATCAATTGCTCCCGCGAGTGGGCTAAAATCAGCCAGTCGTCGAGATAATTGAGTATGCGAATGCCCGCGAGCCGAAGGGGCGCTAGGGCACCCTCCGCGAGTTTGGTGAAGACCCGCGGAGACAGAGAGAGCCCGAAGGGGAGGACCTTGTACTGCCACGCTCGACCCTCGAACGCAAACCGCAGAAATTGGCGGTGGCGTGGAAGAATGGAGACATGGAAATACGCGTCCTTCAGGTCTATGGCTGCAAACCAATCCCGAGGACGAACGCATTGGAGAATGCGCCTCTGCGTGAGCATTCTGAACGGCAGCTTGTGCAGACAGCGGTTCAAAACGCGCAGATCTAGGATTGGCCGTGACCCACCGCTCTTTTTGGGTACGATGAAGTATGGGCTGTAAAACCCACTCTCCATCTCGGCTGGAGGAACCGGCTCGATTGCACCCTTCGCCAGGAGGGCAGCAATCTCCTCTCGCAAGACAGGGGCGGACAGGGGGTTGACCCTGGAGAAATACACGCCCGTAAACTTGGGGGGCCGTTTCGCGAACTGAATCGCGTAACCGAGTCTGATTGTGCGTATGAGCCACCGCGAGGGGCTGGCCCGCGCTAACCAGGCAGGCAGAGCCCTCGCTAATGGAGTCATCGCTACAATCGCTGACGTACCAGCGGTGGGGCAGCGCGGAGTGGGTGTGCTGATCCGGGAAGCACGAGGGTCCCGCGGAAAAGCTGGAGGAGAGCGATTCGCTCTGGCTCCGCACCCTGACTCCGGAGAGGGGGCTGGAGGGCTGAGGGAAGGGAGACCGTCCCCCCAGCGCTCGTGAGCCACTGGCGAAGCACGTAGAGTCTGCGAGCCGGAAGGCAGCGCGTCCCGGACTGGCAGAACTCGTGCAGTCACATCCGGGGAAGGGAAAAAGTGCTCTTTTACTGATGTTTTGGTGGCACTGAAAAGTACCGTTGTTATCGGGGCCCCGCCCTCCAGCGGGGAAAGAGCAAGTTTCCTCTTCTCCGGATGGCCTGTCTCAGGGACGCTTCGCGGTCCGTTTACCGGACTTAACGGCGCCCTGGGCAGGAGGGGCTGCCTGCTTTCGAGGTGAACGCCGCGCCCGCTTGGCCGGAGGCGCAGGCGGGGGCGGGGCAGCACTCGTTGGCGGGCGCCCTCGGCGAGGAACAGCGGAGGTGGATGGCTCGGCGGGCGGAGCGGGCTTACGGCCACGCCGATAGATGACATTGCCCATCGCATCCGACTGCTCTTTCACCGCCTTGAATTCCTGGGTGAATTCACCGACGGTGTCGCCGAACAGGCCAGCCTGGGATATGGGCGAGTCAAGAAAGCGAACTTTGTCAACGTCGCGCATATCGGCCAGGTTTAGCCAGAGGTGGCGTTCCTGAACCACAAGTGTGGACATCGTCCTCCCCAGCGCACACGCGGCGGACTTAGTAGTCCGAAGAGCATAGTCGGTCGCGGTGCGCAGCTCATGTAATAAGCTTGGGTTGGACCCGCCCTCGTGCAGCTCGGCCAGCGCCTGCGCTTGGTAGCGCTGGTAGGTGGCCATCGCGTGCAAAGCAGAAGCAGCCTGGCCCGCAGCCTTATAAGCTCTGGCTCCGAGGGAGGCAGACAACCTACAGGCTTTGGACGGGAGGCGGGGCAAACCCCGCCACGTAGAGGCGCCGTGCGGACAAAGATTGACCGCGATAGCGCGCTCCACTGACGGGATCGCCTCATATATATATATATATATATATTTTTTTTTTTTTTATATTGAATTGAAATGGCATTGGACAAAATAATGTATTTTTAATGAAGTAAATGCAGTCTCAGTAAGCATTAGCAACCTCAAAAAACTTTTGAACATCAGCGCATCCACAAAAAACACACACATACCCACATTTCAAAATCCCTCAGTATAAAAAAAAAACTAAAACATTGTATCTGTATACCTTGTGAATTGATGCAAGCCACAGTTTGTGTCCTGGTTCCATTCCCGCAGGTGCCATTGCTGGGCACACAAGCGCTCTCCATCTGCACCTGCCACCGGAAGCACAGTGGATCCTCACAGGGCATTGACTCCAGGAGATGAGCACAGTTCTCGGTTCCAGATCCTTCCTCCAGCACATCCCTCCTCCTCTGCTTGAAGCCTGCGAAACCGACCCACAGACAGGTGGATTAGAGCCATTGTGAGGGGAAAATCAGTGCCAGTTTCTGACCAGTGAGTTCTGAACAGAAACTCTAGCGGTGGCTAAATATGCCTGTAATAGAAACTCATTTGAAAAGGCTTTCTGTCACAGCTTTTGTTAGCAGAATAAATTCCTCCTCCCGCTCGGCTGTAATTTGCCTGAATACACTCTTTTCATTCACTCATTTGTAAAGCTATGAGCTATGACTGCAAACTGAGATGCCAGTCATGACTGAAATATTGCTGGAAAATGAAAATATTACACCTAAAAGTGCAGATTAAACACTAAGGAAAAACAGTATTGTTTGGCTGAATGTTTTTATTGAAGGCAGGACACTGCAGGTAAATAGGTCTCCGTGTATTGCCAGACCAAGAGAGGGCACTCTTGTTTAAATTCTGACTGTTAGTGCCCTCTACACAGCTTCTTCGGACCATATTCATCCAACCCAGGCTCATTCTGAAAATGTACCTCTATATACATTTCTGGAGAGCTATGTTTTTAAATTTTTTTCAGTTTTTCTTTTCGCAAATCCACCAGAGGTCGCTTTGTACGCTCTGAGATCTCAGTTTCTCTTGCGACCATTCAAGCCTGCTGTTCTCACATAAATCCACCAGAGGCCACTGATGACTGATTGTTTGACTAGCTTACTGACTGATTGACCCACCCTCCTCCTCCTCTAAACCCAACTAATAGTGTTTTGGTCAGCTGGAAAGCTGGAAAAGGAACAGCGTCATACCGTCCCCTAGCGTTCGTTTTAAAAATGAAAAGCAGCCATACGTACTTCTGGCTACATACCTCCAGAAACGTATATTGTTTTTCAGAATGAGCCTAGGTTGTATTAATGATATTTAGGCATGCCAAATACACGATGTGAAGATTTGAAAATAGGAAGGTTTCATTACAATGAAATGCATTCTAGGAATTTGAGACATGGGAGCCAGGACTTCATTGATCTCTATAGGTTTATTGTATCATATCAAAGACTATAGAATATACAAGACATGTCACTCCTATGGTTTTATATAGGAAAACGTGTAGTGTGAAACGAGAAATATATCCACACAAAGCTTGAAAGAACTTTTAAATAATGCAACTACACATAAAAACAAATTATTATTGGTTTTGTAATCTGTATGAAACAAATGCAAGGTACAGTCCATACCATCAAACAGACATCATATGACAGCAAAAAAGAGTCACTGTCGTTTTGGGAGATCTGCCATCAAGACCAAGTTGTGAATTACTTCAGGAGATCAGTGTTAACAGACGAGGCATTATTCACAAGATGATAACCTATAAAACGGCCATAAATGAGGTTGGTGTCGCGATCTACTTTCCTTCGAATACTCATGCACATTAGATTGGGCACCCTTTTCTTAGAAAGAAAACTAATGAGACAGTTGTTGTTTAATTTTATTGGTTGTTCTAATTATGTAATCATAAGCTTGGCAAACAGATTGGAAGAATTTGATGTTTCCCCATTCAAACAGAATGCTCCATCATAACACCAAGAGGCATATCAAGATAGCTGCAGAGTAAAATGACTTGACTTTGATCATATATGATTTGAAATAATCTGTAAGCTCTTACACCAAAAATAAAGAAGATAATCATATACAGTATGGAAATGTTTTCTTGAGGCAGCTCGTTGATAATCTGTGATTTACAGATAAGTAACATTGTTCATTATTTTATTTTTTTTATTTGCTTGCTCTGCAGATGCTTGTATTGTCTTACTCAACTTTATTGATGGAAAGCAAATTTTATGGAATGGATATTTTTTTTTTTTAGCTTTTTTTTTAATAATATATGAATATATCTACCCATACGTCAAATTTAAAATTTCTTCTGAAAGTACAAATAGTACCTTTTTACACAAAATTATACTTATTCTAATTATATTAATATACTTATTCTGGTTTGCATTGGTTTACATTGTGCACTACTGAGTGTGTCATAAAACATGGTATGGGATGATGTAGATTCCCGTCCTCTGTTACTGAGTTTTTTTTTTTTTTTTTGCTGCCTTTATTACTCATTTGGTGTCCAGGTTTATGACTATTTGCTCTTTGCTTTTCAAATGGGCTCAGAATTGGCTGTCACCACATCTCAATTACAAAGTAATGGATGGAAGGAACAAAAATGAATTATTATAGAATATATAATAATCCTTAATTCATTAATAATTTACAATATAGCAAAACATTTTGCACTTTATTTTTATTTACTTTACTTTTTTATGTACTAATGTTTAAATAATATATGATTAAACCCGCCCCACTTTACAATTTAATTTAATTTAAAGAAATCAAAGTGAATGTTTTGTTTTTTGGACACTAGTCATGTTAGTTATCTGTATCTTTTACTAAAAACTGTATGCATCAAAACAACATCAAAACAGCCAAATAAAAATGCAATACATTAATATAGCTACAAATAAGAATTAGTTGAAAGTAGAATTTGAAGTTTGATTTAGGTACAGTAGATGCTGTTGAAATGAAAATCTATGGCTTCTGGTTTGTTTTTGATCCTTGCCTTGTTTCTCGTCTTGACCCATTGCTGCCTAGTCTAACCTCTCGCCTGCATATTGACCATGATTATTGGATTACCCTTTTGATATTGTTTTGCTCCTGTTTATGACCCTTGCCTGTACAACCTCGATTAATAAACTGAAAGTGGATCCGCAAGTTTGCTCTCAGCGTCTCCTTCGTGACACAAGCAAAGTGTAAAATTTTATTTCCGCTAAACTGAAAAAAAATCCCAAAAGCCCAAAATCTTGAATTTACCAGGTGTATGAAAACTAGCATTTATCAAGATTATCAAGTAAAAAAAAATCCTATTAGGCCAGCTTTAATTAATATTTCATAAACTGGCAAACATTCTTAAACCCAGCTCTAGACAACATCAATATGCATTACAGTACAGTGTGCGAGGAAGCAAAAGAAGAATCAGGCATCACTCCAAGCATAATTTATCAAACAAGATGATCTGATGGCTAATACGAGGGTGGGACGCTAGCAGTCAGATATATTCTGATCCTGTTTACAGTCTGTGATGGTGAGATACTAAAGTTGACTATGTACATGCCAGTGCTGAGATTTGGTTCATCTCGTACTCCTGCAGGAGGGCTTGAGTCCGCAGTCCTGGAAAAATCATAGTGTCAGCCAAGCCTTTGAAATAATCAAAACACCCTACAGCTCTGAACATTGCTTTGACATCAAAATGACAAACTCTATAAGACAAGAGTGTATTGTGGGACAAGAGATCTGAATATGTAATGTAGATGCATGTATTTTAAACCTTAAGGGGGTTTGTTTAACTTAGTGCACAACATAATTGAGTAGGCATAAACAATATGCTGTATGTAAGAACAGACGTGTGCTATATCATTTTGTAAATTACATGTAGAAACCATTTGTTAGGTATTAGAATTTAAAATGTGACTAATATATAACACTAGTATGTAAGTATGTATACACAGCAACAAGTTTTGTGCAAAAACATGCTCAATTTTGGGTCTTTTTATTATTATTTCTGAGCTATTTGTTTCCAAAAGCAACAAGCCAATAATGAGACTGTGAAAGTGTGTAGCTCAGTGTCGTTTTTAGATATGGCTCTTTTTGTGTGCTGATTGAATATTCTCATATGTACCTGCTGCAAAGTATTGTGCATTAGAAAGGTACAAAATATCCATAGATTATGCAAATCAAAGTCAAGTATAAAATGTGATCCTGCTGCAGTCTTCCTACACTGCATGGGAATTGGCTATATTTTGTGATGGTATTATTGTAGCAATGATTTTTATTTATTTATTTATTTATTTTGTTTAATAGAATTACCATGCCAGTCATTACTATACATCTTGGGGAAAAAAAAAAAAAAACTGTAACCTGGTTAACAGTAAGTTTCCTTAATGTATACTATACAGTGAATAGCCATAAACCGACTTTCCCAGAACTCCCTCCTCGAAATTTTACTTTTCTTTTTGAAATCTACAGTTACAAACTGAGATTTGATAAACAAGTTTCAATAAAAGAAGAACTTTATTTGATGTTTTCTTTCCACTAAACAGAAAAAAGTCCAAAATTCAAGAACAAATCTCAAATTTTCAGGTGCATAAAACTGGGCATTTTTGCCTACAGTGTCTTGCCTTAAGTTTATCAATAAAAACAAACAGAAATTAGGCCAGCTTTAATATTTTTTTTTTAATAAATCAATGAAAAGTACTGTCTTTTAATCAACAGTAAAAAAATAAAGTGCTTAAGGTAGCAAAAAAAGCTTTTTAACAGTAAAATACTAGCAAGCCCAGATGCCAGTATTTTACTGTAAATTTGACAGTATATGAATATAAAAATCAAGATAGAGATGCAAAAATTAACAAATTTAAAAATAAACAAATTTAAATTCCCTGTTTAATCAAAAATATCTGTTGTCCTAATTTTAGTACATTAAAATAATTTATAGGATGTTGCCATGCTTTTTTTGCCTACAGTAAATCATTTCTCAACCACGTTCCTGGGAGACCACCAACTCAGATTTTCCAAGGCTGTGTTCGAAACTGCGTACTACTTAGTAGTTACTGCATTTGAATTTAAATGTACTCGGTTGTTAGAAAACTATGTTCTATAATGTATGAATGGAACAGTATGAATAGAACTCGGACGTACTACATTCACCATTTTGTCATGATCACGTGACCTACATGCTAGAGTTGTGTCGTTTCACTTTAATTTATGAATTCTCTTGTGGGGCATTCTCTTGCCGGAAATATTAAGTCATACTGGTACTGCTCACATACTGTTTTTTCGAATTCCATGAATTCCGACATACTACTATTTGCATACTGTTTCCAGCTTACTATATGGTGGAAGTATGCGATTTTAGAAGCAGCCCATGTCTCCTTAACCATACCTGATTCAGTTCATCAGTTCATTAGCAGAGACTAAATTGTAATGACTGTGAAAGATGAAGGAGACATTTAAAACATGCTGGTGGACTTCCAGGAACATGGTTGAGAAACACTGCAGTAAACAACACTACTTCTTCTAAATACTGTTTACCTTATTAAAAATTATATCGAAGTTGGCACCAACAACCTTGTGGTTAGTGGTCCTTTGCCAATAATTCCCCTCTTTCTGCTCCCCGCACTTGCCTATATATCTATGATCTCTACCGTGCCCCCTTACCTACACAATTAAATAAGGTAAAAAAGGTCAATATAATATTCCAGCGTATTTATACTTGTTAGAATATACAATTTATTTAGCTCGTTGATACATTAACATTATCTGTTAATATTTTTTTTTTTTATGTATGTATTTTTGTTGTACAAAATGTATGTTTTTGTACATATAATATATGACATTCACTTGAACCCATGCGCTAAAATGTACGCTTTGTTCGCTGAAGATAAACATGACAGGCCGAGGGTGTAACAAACAACTTCCTGCACCTCTGCGCCCCAAAAGTAGCATTCTTCTTTTGAAGATGACAACAGCTCAATCCCAGGACACTGAAAGAACAAATTACAACTACACATCACTGTGAAACTGCACCTGCACCTGCAGTACAGTGGAGCACATATTCCCATAGAGAACATGCATGCAGACACCATTCACACACCAGCGGCACCAAAAGCATCGCCTGGATGGCCGATGCCCTCCTCCAAACTGTGAAAAACAATTTGGTGGAGACACAGCCCTGCGGATATTAATAATTGAAAGGTTCACAGGAGCTATCGGATTTATTCATGGGAAAGACTGGTGGGCTGCAGGCGGCGTTTCACTTCCAATACTTCAGAACCTTATCAGTCCCACTTCAATGCTCCCTACTCACATTAATGCGGGATAGAATTTGCCACTTACAATCATTACCAGCCCGTGTTCAATTCATTCCACCGCATACGCTTACACTCACCCCCAAATCACACAAAGACGATAAAAAAACAAGACTGTGGGCATTTTCAGATTTGTGATGCACCAGAAATGTTAATAAAACAACAAAAACATACAAATCCTTGAGGCTCCTCTGATGAAATCTGAGTTTGAGTGTGTAAGACAGAAGTTGATTTGGCTATTTATGAAAGCTTTAGGCTTTAGAGTTCAAAAATCAAACCGTTTCTGAAACAGTAGTGAGCTGAAGTATTTGAGAACAGTAAATAGGATTTTGTCTAATGAGGTGCATTCTAAATAACAAATAAAACAAAGCAGACATTCCCACTGGGAGGACACAAATCACTAAACCTCCAGTACAGAAATCCAATTTAAAAATACACAGCATATCTTTGTTGTCTTGAAAGAATTTTTCTATTAATTAAAACTATTAAATAATAGAAATGCAAATATATCGCAGTACTTTAAATATTCATTTAATTATTATTAGATACATCCATCCTAATACTGTATATAAAAGTATCAAAACGTCCATTCTTCCATTAAATTTGGTTAAGTTGATTTGTTGAAAAGAAAAAAAAAAGGAAAAACTTGTCTACTGATGTGCCTGGACACAATCAGTGTTATTTAATGAGTTGAAACAATTTTAACTGATTCAGGAAGACAGGGCTGGACTTATCTAGCAATGAAATCTAAATAGATTAGACAGTTACATCAACATCCCAGGCAAGTCATTTCACACGGTGGCCATCTTTGAAATGCCTCTCGGGCAGTATGCTCGGGCATTCTGTCTAAATGGGAAAACATCAAATTCTACAAAACTGTTTACCAAGCTTACAATTACATTGCATATTTGGAACCAGCAATAAAATTAAACATCTGAATCAAACAAAATCAGCATAGTTTCAGGTTGCCCGAGCTAATGCGAATGCGCACTCTAAAGAAATGAGATTGTGACACCAATCTCATTTATGGTCATTCTACTCATTATCATCCTCTGGATAATGATCATCTGATCGTTTCGCTTTTCTAAAGTAATCCACAACTTGGTCTTGATAGCGAATCTCCTCCAGAAATAACAGCGACTCTTTGTTCACAAATTTGTGGGCATTGTACTAGCTTCCGTCATGTGATATGTGTTTGACAGGATGGACTGCACCTCGCCTTCATTTTATAAAGATTACAAGACCAAAAAAACTTTTGTTTTCAAGTGCACTTGGTTTATTTAAACGTACAGATTTCAAGTTTTATGCTGACATATTTCTTATGTCTTAAAGCAAGTATTCACTTTAGATTTCAATGTGTTTGTTGACCACCAAACTGTTGTGAAAGCAGACATCTGTTAGGAGCTTCTCTGTCAGTTTATAGTGATCGATGATTGGCTCCTTTACTAGTACGCAGGGCTTCATTTGCCATATTGACCATTACGCTTCTCCCTTATTCAAAACTATACGAGTGACATGGCTTGTGTATTCTATAGTCTTTGGTTACATCTAGTTACATCTAGCAATTACATCTAAACATACTGGCAGTCTACACTACAGTACCTGACAAAAGTCTTGCTGTCAATCCCAGTTGTAAAAGCAACAAATAATAACTTGACTTCTAGTTTACCAGTTGGATAAGCGGCAGAAAGTAGATTTTTCAGATGAATGATCTGTTAAACTGCATCCCAATCATCACTATTACAGCAAAAGACCAACACAATCTCACTGCAATTCGTAACTTTTTCATTTAGTGGCTAATTTGTATGAATTTGTACGATCTAATTCGTACAATTTAGTACGATTTGCTTATCCCCCAATGACGGTTGGGGTTACGAGTGGGGTCAGGTGCCACGCCTCCTTTTTAAAATCGTACCATTTCGTACGACTGAACTCGTTCGAATTCATACGAATTAGCCACTAAACTGGCAAAACGTAAAATACTTGCGTTTTCTCGTGAGATCAGGCTGCAAAAGACCTATTGGAACCCACATGGACTCAAGGTTCTCACAGAAATCAGTCAAGTTTGGTAAAGAAAAAAATCATGGTTTGAGGTTACATTCAGCATGGGGACGTGCGAGAAATCTGCAGAGTGGATGGCAACATCAACAGCCTGAGGTATCAAGACATTTGTGCTGCCCATTACATTACAAACCACAGGAGAGGGCAAATTCTTCAGCAGGATAGTGCTCTTTCTCATTCTTCAGCCACAGTCTTCTCATACTTTTGCCACAGCCATATCACCCTGCAGCCAAAGACCGGTTACTCTCTAAAGCTATGCAGAGCTGAGCCTGGTCAGTATCTGGATGGGAGACCACATGGGGAAACTAGGTTGCTGTTGGAAGTGGTGTTACAAGGCAAGCAGGGGGCGCTCAACCTGCTGTCTGTGTGAGTCTTAATGGCCCTGTAAAAAAGTGAAAGGGACACTATACTGTCAGTGGGTGCCGTCTTTCAGATGAGACGTTAAACTGAGGTCCTGACTCTCTGTGTTCATTAAAAATCCCATGGCACTTCTCGTAAAGAGTAGCGGTGTAACCCCGGTGTCCTGGCCAAAGTCCCTCAAACAGCCCTTACGATCATGGCCTCCCAATCATCCCCATCCACCGAATTGTCTGTATTACTGTCTCTCCACTCCTGCAATAGCTGGTGTGTAGTGAGTGCATTGGCACCACTGTCCTGTTGCTGCCATTGCATCATCCAAGTGTATGTGTGGAGAGACCCTCCTAATGATTGTAAAGGGTTTTGGGTGTGTGGCCATACTGTACACAATAAATGCGCTATATAAATATACATTACATTTAATTACATCACATTCAGCCTCCACTATCAAATATCCTGAAAGCAAAGAAGGTCAAGGTGCTCCAGGATTGGCCAGCCCAGCCACCAGACATAAACATTATTGATCATGTCTGGGCTAATATGAAGGAGGAGGCGTTGAAGATGCATCCAAATAATCTTTCTGAAGTTTGGGAGTCCTGCAAGAACACTCTTTTTACCATTCAAAATAAGTATTTTTTTCCACTGCACCATGACTTTACATTCTATACTGTACATTATTTCTGTTAAGTGACAAGACTTTTGTCTAAGCAAAGTCAGACCTAGATTAAATTAATACATTTTAATACATTATTTTGGTTAAATAACCGTAATCTAGAGAGCTTTGCCTTTCAAAAAATTCACTTCTGATATCAAATGAAAACTTGTACAAGACTTTCGTCAGGTTGGTAGTGCAAACTCATCAAAAGTGGGGGTGTGGGGGTGGAGGGGTTTACATAGTTACATCCAGAAGTTACATCTAAACAGCTGCATGTGTTTTTTCATCATTTTTGAGCTGGCAGAAACAGCAGAAAACTGAAAACTAAGCACACAAAAAATCTACAAAAGTAAAAATGGTATCAGATGTCACCTTTAATTAAATACCATAGTCCCTACGGTAATTTTTTTTTTATCCAGATTCAAGTCTCAATAAACCAGCTGAAGGATAATAGCACAGTGTTAAAGTCGGGATTATTCCTGTGATTGCCCAGAATGACTCATTTTTGGCTGAAAGCCCCACTTCTGTATGACTGATTCGAGTGACATCAGTCTGCCCTCTGCTAAATTCTCTCATTATAGGGCAGTGCTGTGACAGCTCGCTTCAGAAACAGATGTTATCACCTCTTACCAGAAGTGGTGTCAGTTTTAGATACTCTGTTAGCTTCGGGTTAAGCTCAGTGGAGAGGTGCTACAAGCATTCATTTAAAAAAGTGGATTTTGTAGCTTCTATTAAAAAGAGGGCAGAATGTTTTGCTTTTCATTGATGACATTTCTTTCCCGTATCATCCTACCTTTTCGTCCATGCGTCTCCATGCAGTTGTCGTGGATACAGGCTCCCCAGGAGGACCAGGATGAGAGCAGGCACAGCTGTGGGCATGGAATGGAGCAGGGCTGCACTGCAGAAGGCGGATCTCCTGTGCACAGATGCACATTTACAGGCCTAGACACTACACAATGACAAAGACATAGAAGTGTAGAGAGAAAGAAAATTCATGTTTAGTGAATTTAGTCTTTATTTTGGTAAAATATTCAACTTAAATAGGCTATATGTGTATTATACATTCATATGTTTATATTGCCAACATGTGAACAACTTAAGATGAAATACAAAACTCAAGAACTAAATATATTTCTCATAGAAGTTTTCTTTATAATTATTATTCTTAGGCTAAACTATTTTTACAAAATAATACATTTTGAACACATTGGGGCCCAACTATGTGGTGTTAGACACAAAATTGGACATTACGTCTAGATCAGGACTCATATATGTATATACATATATGTTTACAGGGTTTGACATTAACACCCGCCAGCCAACCAAATGCGGGTATATTTCAGCTGTGGCGGGTTAGACAGACACTCCCAATAGCCACTTAAACTGGTTGGAAATCATTTTTAAATTGTAGTTTTCTTAAAAGCAGGGTTCGACAATAAGGGTGGCCTAATATTTGTGCAAATGTGATCATAGATTAAAGAAGCAGCACAACTGACAAAAATAACTGTGTTCCGCAAGCAAAAGAAAATAGGTAAATACCGAGTGAGAGAATGATCAGTCGCGCACACAGGTGATGTGATGCGTGCGACTGTTAAAAAGCATGCACACTTCCATTTACTTGTGTGAAGCAACCCGTGCCTAGAGGAAAGCAACTGGTTTGGTCAGTTTGCACCCCCAGCACAGTCCTGCTGTTTTCAAGAGCTCTATATCATTTTGTAAGTGACTGTTTTTGTCTTAATTATTCTTTGAACAGATTATTAACAGGCCAAAACTTAAACTTCATTATCACTCACAGTATTTTTTTTTTACCTGCTTTCTTTTGCTTACTGTTATTTTTGTTAATATAGTTTAATTATCTTATTTTTTTTGTTTTACAATAACAATGTTTTAATAAGAGATTAAATCCCAGTTTAAGTGTGGTTAACTGGTGATCTGGGAGCTTTAGCCAGGACAGATTACTGTGCATATTTTAGATGCAAGACAATAGTTCTTTTTTAAATGTCAACTAGTTTTTATTTTTTTATTTAATTTTTTTTTTATGAAAAGTTTTGTTTAAATAAAAAAATACATGTATACAGCTATATTTTGCTTGTTTTGACAAATTTAAAATATTATTTTTTAACACATCTATAGTTATGCAGTGGCACAGAGTTAGACCTCTTTCTTGACTTCAGCAAACGCGTGTGGCATGTCATCACTTTGTTGCAGAGACACATTAACATTGTTTAATTGCCGGCAAAGTAGAACACGAAAGCAGCTTGAAGGGGAAAGCACGAGTTTGTCTGCAGTCTGGAGTTATTATAAAGTTGATGACGACAACATTGCCATAGCAAACTGTTAGATATGTAAACTTGGGGTTGCCTATTTTAAGTGGAGGCGCTATTTGTTTTTTATTTTAGATTTTTTAAATATTTACTGAAGAATCAATTATGAAGAATCAATGTTTTTTATTACTTGATTGTTCAAGCTACCTCACAGAAGTGCTCTGTTTGTTAACAGAGTTGTTGAATGTTAAAATAAGGGGAGTTAAAAATAAATACATCAAAAAATGAGTAATATCCTGGATCTTTATTTTTTATGTATTATAGAAGTATCGGATTGGGTTATGGTATCGGTAGATACTCGAAATCAAACGATTTAGACTCCAAAAAACTTAATCAGGACATCCCTAGTTCTAATTCATACTGGTGTCAATCATTCAATCAATCAATCAATCAATCAATCAGAAATGTCTTTTGAAAGTTTTTTTTTTAGGTGAAACCTATGGAAATGCATGATCTGTCAGGAATTGGTTTGATTTGTGAAATAAAAGTGCTACATAGCAGAATGGAACTATAGTGACAGTCAATTTCTTAAAACAACACATATATAACAATTTAGCTATTGATTAAAATTTTCCAATAGCTTGCATGGCCCAAGAGACATCAGCAGAAAAGGAAAGCTGTTTCAGAGGATCAGCAAATTAATACAATTTGTTTTTGTTCTAGCATAACATGCACTCAACAAATTGTTCTGAATAAAACTAGGAACACTCTGCACGAAAGAAAAAAAAAAAGAGAGAGAGATTTTGCATTGACTTTGCATTGCATCGATTTTCAATGTGACTTTTGCCAAACAAGCGTTCAAAAGTTTGCCCAAACCTCTTGTTAGTCTCTTACTTTGACTGTGCCTGTTAACATTAGTGTGAGCCCTATGGGTCAGGTGGAAAGCAAACACCACTGTTGATTTTCATTGATCTATATCCCCAAACAACATTGATTGAAAGGAGTCATCTTCATCTGTATGCTTTTCTCAACTCAGCATGACTCAAATCCATTCAAACACTACTTTTACTGGATAGTGCAGCTCCTCAAAATTCATTTCAGATCAAGGTGACTCACTTCGACTAACTCTAATCTTAAAGCATTTTTTAACTGGTGTATGTTTACTTATGGCTAACGCAAATGGACAAACAACTGACCCAGATTTCTAAAATCAAATGAGATTTGCATTTATAATTGGAAGCACTGATTATGTGTTTATCTGTTTGTCTGTTTGTCAGATCCTGAGCATCAACAAATATCCTATCTCGTTAATATTATGGTTAGTACCACCATTCGCTATGTACATTGTACTTTTTTATGAAAGTTATAAGTAGGCCCACATGGAATCTGCACATGCGGAAATACGCAGATTTCCACAGATTTTTAGCCCATCATTTAGTCTATTATTTACTTGTGTAAAAGTGTGTACATTTTTATTTAAACAGTTGTACAGTTTGTAAATTCATATTTTCCGTCTTTCAGTAAAGATATTATATAAGAGACTTGCATGGTTTAACAAATAAGTGGATCTAGTTGGATTTGCATTGTAAACTTTAAATAAAAGTTTATTTATTTATATATATTTTTTCATATATGAAGTTTTTAGTTATGATGCTCCCAAAATCATTCCGTTTTTTTACAAAATTCTTCGCAGAAATACCATAAAATGTCCGCAGATACCATCTGGCCCTAGTTATAAGTTTGCATTCAAAAGGAATGTCATTTCAATTAATGCTGCACGATATATATATATATATATATATATATATATATATATATATATATATATATATATATATATATGAGCAATATCACACGAGTAGCAGTGCGATATGGCTGTATATCGGCACTGGTGGGAGGTGTGCGTTGGCACGAGGCCGCAGTATAAACTGCGTTTATACAACAGTTTGACAGCATAATTGTGTATAAAAAGACGTAATCAAACACAGAGAGTTTTAAAAACCCTTTTGTATGAGGAACTACTTTCTTCCACATTGGATTCAAATCATAAGCTGACAGTTAAACAGTTGAGCGTGCATCTTTTAAATTTTTGATCTGAAGTGTCTGCTTTTTGCTGGCTGTATGTGGGCAGAGTACTACACAAAAGCCCCTTTCACACAGTGATACCGGTAAATATCCGGAAAATTTACGGAACGACTTTACCGGTATATTCAAAAAAGCGCTGTTCACACAGGCGAGGACGTTACGGAAATTTTCCGGAAAAGAGCATTCACACATCCATTCCAAAATACCGGTAAATTCTGACATCATTCACCACAAATGAGCTTTAAACGGCTGCGCTTTTGACTAAATTACAAACTCTTTTGATGATCAATATTGTGAACAACTTTCGCAGGATCACTTTCGCATGTCGAGATCATAATATGTGTGTGTGCTGGCGCTCACAGGCTGTTTCACAGGCACACGCAAAGCTTGAAGGTAAACAAACAACGGCTTATCATAAGCATCTTATCGATGATTATTTGCACAGTTGGCATTAAGAAGAACATATAAACGTGATCTGACTAACTTCTAGCAGCTAAATGCGTCTGGAAAAATATTCAAAGGCTTTTATTCTCACAAACCGCGCGGACGTAAATGCGTCTGACTGTTGTGAT
The DNA here is from genome assembly GCF_052040795.2 of Danio rerio. NCBI lineage: Eukaryota > Metazoa > Chordata > Actinopteri > Cypriniformes > Danionidae > Danio > Danio rerio. The sequence goes on from NC_141029.1 coordinate 10,772,086, forward strand.
TGGCTAAAGCAGACGTCTCACGTCAGCACGTTCTAGACGTGCACGCGCTTATTCCGGAAATATTCCTTCTGCGTTCACACAGCGCAGCATTCCGGCAAATTGCCGGTAATGTTACAACTTCTCTTTCCGGAAAATAGCCAGAACGAATTTACCGGTATTTTCAAAAAGTGCCTGTTCACACATACAGACCTTTCCGGAAAATTGCCGGTAATTTTCCGGAAAGGTCTGTATGTGTGAAAGGGGCTAAAGTGTAAAGAGGCTGTAGGAGTTCTGATATTGCAGAATATCGCACGTCTATCAGCCAATCAGATTTGAGAACCAGACAGATCTGTTGTATATATATATACATATATATATATATATATATATATATATATATATATATATATATATATATATATATATATATATATATATATATATATATATATATATATAAAGTATATTGTGATATAAATACAACCTCACTAGATGACTTAAATAACTATTTGGAAAGAATGTATCATTTTAGATTGACTGGGATGATTCTGTTTTTTTATTTTTTTATTTTGAAGAGTCTAACTATATTCAGGTATACAGTAATTGAATAATTAAATGTAAAATAACACTGCATAGTCTTTGTTGTATAAACAATTCAATAAAACAAATCGTTATTAATTTTTCAAAGTTACAAATGGTACAGTTTCTTATGCCTGAATGCTTTTAAATGATTACTTTCAGTGTAAGTGCATATTAGTAAACACCACTTAATTAACAGTGGAACCTAAAGATGTGTTTATTTACATTAGTTAATGCACTGTGAGTTAACAATAACTAACCATGAATGACCCTTATTAGTCACACTTGTTTTTAAGGTACATTTCTTGCTATTCACAAATCAATAACTACTGCATGTATTGTACCTCAATAAACACCTAATTAGCTACTCATTAGTAGTTAAGGTAGCAGTTAGGTTTAAGTATTGGGTAGTAAACATCCATTAACCCAATAATAGGTTGGAACTAAGCCACCAGAAGTTAATAGTGAAAATTGATACTACCCTTTTATTTTCATTAACCAACATTACATAAAGTGGTACCATTAGAATTAATTTCTATGAAAGTAGTTTAAAATGTATATTAGTATCAAAATGGGAACATTTGTTTAGGACATTTATAATACATAATTTGTCCATTTTACTATTTACTGTGGCTTTTTATTAACCTAATTGATCCTTAATTAATTAACTTTTAAAGAGTATAAAAATAGAGTATGGTAGAGCATAAAAAGAATAAATAATTAAATCAACACATTTGCTGCTTCAAGGTTCAAATGTGCCTCAAGCATCATGAAAAGGGAAGCAAATACTGAAGCTGATGTCATAAATCCTGCCCTCTACATTTAAATGAATGGGATGTGAGCCAAAAAAAAAAATAAATAAAAATCCTCAAAGATGCTTTAAACATTATACAGTAGGTCATTCTTATCATGCTGAGGCTGTATGATCAAGTGCTCTTTTTAAAAGAACTTTCATTTATTTATTTATTTTCATTATTCTGTGTTCCTCTTTGGATCTGACACGCTTTGGAAGTGATATTGATAACTTGGCTCCATCTCATAATCACTTTTGCGTAAACTCTGGCTCCAAATATTATTGTCGGTGAAAGATTACAGCAGCCAACCCTGTGACATTTTGGCTTCACTTTCTACAGTGGACTGAAGTGGACATGTGCTGCCCATCTGTCTTCTTTTGTCTTTTTTGTTTACAGTCTTGTTTGTGCATACTATAGCCACATTATTACAGTTCACCTTCAGTGATACACTGAACCTTACCCTCTTTTCTATGATGAGGGGTGGAATTGTCTGGGACCTGGACGCAGTACAGCTGCCTGGTCTGAATCCCTCCACCACAGAGAACGCTAACATTGTCAAGCCTTCTGTCCTGCTGGCTAAGAAGAGGGGCCACTTGACAGTCCCCCCAATCGGTGCTCTTCCACACGTACCTGAAGAACAAAAGCATGCGCCCGCTGTGGTGAAATACACTTCTTTTGTTTTGGCTCTTTAGTCTTATTATATCGTGCTGAGCTCCTCTCAAAAGTTGTATTGGATAAATGGACACAGGGAGCTGCCGCTGAAAGATACTAATAGGCTTAGCTTCCAGTTTTCCGGTAGGAAACCATCTACTAATGAAAATGCATCGACTAAGCAAAGCGTTATGATGCATAAACCAGCATTTTTAATGAAATAGCAGTCTGTTTCTATTGATCAAAAACCTAATCTCATTAATTAGCTTCTAATCTTTACAACGCTCAGATGCAACAGCGGTTCAGTAAATAAATACTTGAACACAACACTCGAAAAACATTTAGTATTTTTTTTACACATTCATGTACATTAGGAGTTTATTATTGGGAGGATGAAAGAGAAACCTTGGGCAGTTTGGAAGCAGATCTCCAATGATGTTGCAGGCCTCCTTTTCTTCAAGAGCAGGGCATGCTTTGCCTTGACCAATGGGAGTGTGCGTTATGCTTCGAGTCCTGACCCGAAAACCAGGCGACATATCTGATGCTCTGCATGTCTTTGAACATGGACTCCAAACGGACCAATCGGAGGTCTCGCAGTCTCTGGGCATAACACAAGACTGGAAAGTGCCAGGGCCGTTGCCAAGGGTACAAAGGCTATAAGGAAGAAAACAAATAAATTAAAAATGAGAGGCAGAGGAAAACATATTCAAACATTTCAGCTCTGCCAAAAAGAACAGAAGACACCCTCGTTTTTTTTTTTAAGAGTTGAAAGAACATATTGTTTTTATAATGAGATAAATGCCATCAACTGCTCCTCAACTGCTGTTTGATATGGAGGAAAGAACCTTTTATGTTTTCTGTCTGTATGTGAGTTTGTCTGTGATGAGTTTGAAATTCAGTTTTAAAAGAATATAATTAAATGAATTTATAAATTCATAGCAACATAGCTAACTTTTCAGAGCAGCATAACTTTTCAATTTAATAACACAAGAAGTGTATCTTTGACAAAAAAGACATACTGAGTTTTAACACATGCAGTTTTGCTTTGCTTTGTTCATACCAGAAAATTAACAAATAAATAAATAAATGAATAAATAAATATTATTATTATTACTATTACTATTGTTATTATTATTACACACACACACACACACACACACACACACACACACACACACACACACACATTCATACACTACGGACAATTTAGCCTACCCAATTCACCTGTACCGCATGTCTTTGGACTGTGGGGGAAACCGGAGGAAACCCACGCGAAGGCAAGGAGAAAATGCAAACTCTACACAGAAACTCCAACTGAGCCGAGGTTTGAATCAGCGACCCAGCCACCTTCTTGCTGTGAGGCGACAGCACAACCTACTGTGCCACTGCCTCGCCGATTATTATTATTATTATTATTATTAATAATAATAATAATAATAATAATAATAATAATAATAATAATAATAATAATAACAAAATATATTACGGATAATATATATATATATATATATATATATATATATATATATATATATATATATATATATATATATATATATATATATATATATATATAATTATTATTATTATTATTATTATTACTATTTATTTATTTTATTTATTTATTTTTTTTAGTACATTTCAGTTACTGTAGCCCTGATTTGCTGAGCATTAAAAACGTAGACAGAAATAGGCTAAAATACCATTAAAAACCATAGTGTGTTCTGTAAAAAAAATAACAATACTATACAGTAGTTAAAAGAGGGCATGATGGCTCATTGGTTAGCACTGTCACCTTACAGCAAAACGGTAACTGGTTCGAGTCCAAGCTGGCACCAGTTGGCATTTCTGTGTGGAGTTTGCATGTTCTCCCAGTTAAGTTAGGTTAGATTACATTATTTATGCCTAAAGGTAGATTTGGTTTGCAGTCAAGAGTCCTCATCTCATAAGAGTGCCAAACAAAAAAGCTCATATAGTAACAACAAGAAATGGACATAAAGACATAAAACATAAACATAAAAAAACACTTATAAAGTATAAATAAATAATCACTTCAAGCGTCCACCTCTCAAAAATAAATGTTTAAAATAATCTAAAATATACAAGTCACCGAAATACCTCTGCTTTAGTCTATGCCTTATTTGAATGTCGGGGGGCTCTAGTTTCCCACACAAATCCAGAACACATGCACTAAAGGAAATGGGTAGGCTAAATTGTCCATAGCGAAGTGTGTGAATTAGAGTGTTTAGTGTTTAGCAGCGATGGGTTGCAGCTGGAAGGGTATCTTCTGAGTAAAACATATGCTGAATAAGTTGGTGGTTAATTCCGATATAGTGACCCCTGATTAATAAAGAGACTAAAAAAAAAAAAAAAAAGGAAGAAATGATTAAAAACAGTAGTTAGTAAAACAATACAAACAAAAACAGTACAACAAAAAACACCTTTTCCCCTGGCTTGCCTTCCAGTGCTTTAGTCCACTTCCTGCTTTTCCCCTTTACCTCAACTATTTATTCACTTAAATAGAAGACTCATGTATTATTTGTGTCCCCTTGAAAAATGGTTCCCTCGAGTTGTTAGAAGAAATTTACACTCACAGTTCACACTGTTATTTTTAAGACCAAACTGATAGAAGATAATTAAATAGACATTATGATCACATCATGTCCTGTTTTAGTTCATGATGAATAAAGAGACTAAGTCGAAGGAAAATTAATAAATGAATGATGTCTTTGGATCATGTTTATATTTAGCTTGAATAATTTCAGATTTGTTTAGAAGCAGACTGATATTTATAGCAATCTCAGTCTACAGTACTTGTTTGGTGCAACCAAGGTTCAGACGGCACTTTTCACACTCATTCACATGAACCAAGAAATCGCACCAGAGTCTGTTTTAATCAAACTAATCTGCCAAGTCAGTATCTGTAGAGCTGCACATCCGTGGATTTGTTCTTCAGTGTTTGGACTTTCAGTAATGACTATTAAACCACACTGAACTGAGCTAAACTGAACTTAAACACTAAAAACAGAACTGACACTGTTTCAACTTACTATGACACAAATTACATTGTAAAAGTGCTATACAAATAAAGGTGAATGAGTAAAGAACAAGTGTGAACACCCTAAACCAATCAGTAGTCAGAAATATTTCATTTTCCTTATTATACTGCAGTGCTTGAGTGATAGTAAAGAATTTTTGCATAGCAAGAACATCACACTGTGTAATGATCGTGAAGTGAAGGATATTTAAATGAGCGATTCACCTTTGTGTCCTACAAAGCAACGCCTGCAAAATGAAATATGAATAAACACACAACAAATTGCATATCTAATTAGCAATTCAGCCGCACAAGTCACCCGATTCAATTACTTGCTTATATCATAATCCGTTTGTGTAGCATTCATTTTTGCTTCATTTTAAATGATAATAAGGATATAATTGGAAAAACTGCACAAATTGAACTCAGGTGGGAAATATTCAAATCACTACATTTCATTGAGCATTCACGTAGGATTTACAAATGAATATGTTAATTAGAGCGAATGCTTCATCTCACTGTAAAATAACACAGCGGCCCTGCTCTTGTTATGCTACACCTGTAGTAAATCTGTCAGACCCCATTCTGCTCTACAAACCTCTAACCCTCCCTCACATTCAGCGGCGAAATGCTCGAAAATCCATATTATACAAATGTATAGGGTGAAAGTCAGAAAAGAATTAGAAAAAAACAGTATGACCATAGACAAAATACTGTTCATATATAAGATTGATTTATAAAGCCAATGCAAACTTATGGAAATTCCTTTTTTTTATGTTGATGCTTATTCGTGCAATTCAGGTATATATGATTTCATTCATATTTTACTGTGGAGTGTCATTTCTTCAATGAAGGATATAGGTTTAGGGGTAGGGAACACACCACCTTTTAATAATGTTTCGTTTCCATGTGCATTAAATTGTATGAATTCATACCAATTATTTCATGATCACGCTAAAGTTTGAGCATGCAAAAATTCTGTCGGATGGTGCTGTGAAAGCGGCGGGTTCAAACAAGATGAAGTTACAATAATAAAACAAATTATTTCGGGGTCACATTTTGATCTTCTCAAGAATTTATATGAAGAGAAATTGCAGGTCAGAGTCACAAAACTTGAACTGATGCGTTCGAAACTTGTTGCATGAGTTTGAATTTTCGGTCTGCCACATTCACATGCATTGGGATGAAAAGTGCAGTGTGACCACTATTCTGACAACATGTAAAATGGTAGCATTTCCTCGTGAGATGAGGCTGTATAAAACATACAGTAAATGTTCTGACAGAATATAGTTAGTTGTTGTTGTCAGATTTGCTCTCTGTGGAAAATCCACAGATGACATGCGCAACACTCGAGCATTTCAAAGTTTCACTGTGTCAATTCATATTTCATAAGCTTTTGTCTTCATAAGCCAATGACAGGTGACAATGCCAAACGCTGGAGTAATGAAAATGTTTGTATGTCAAAATGTAGCAGCTTCTTTTACATGACATGAGGATTAACAAGGGATGATCCCCATTTTGCGTCTGGTTAACTGGCACATCAAGAGTTGCTCTTTTAAGCTTGTTTAGTTATACAGTTCTTTGCACGTCATAGAAGGCCATAATTTACCTATATTAAATATATACCGTATAAGACACATTTATGTGTAAAATATAATGCTTTGTTATGCTTGTAAAACGTAGTGATATACAGTATATACAATGGCATATATATTAAACATCTGAGAAACATTAAAGATACATATAAAGGTTTTTACTGTTTCTGTTTTTCTTTATGAAATACATTTGGGTCAAAGACGAGAAACGGAGTGTGCCTCAAATTAAATGTAGCTGTGATTTTTCTTAAAATAAGTAAATAAATAAATAAATGAAAAACAAATAAAAAATATTAAAAATATTTAAAATAAAATAAATAAATAAAATAAAGTAAAATAAATAATAAAATTAAAATAAACAAAATAAACAATACAAAATAGTAATATATAAAAATAACATAAATAAAATGTATTTTATAAAAATATAAATAACAATAAATGCACGGCTGAGAGACAATAAAATAACAATTAAAATAACAATAAAAAAACTATTAAAAATTTATAAAAAAAATAATAAAAAAATAAATAATAAATAAAAAAATAAATAAATAATAAATAAAAATACAATAAAACAAAATAAAAATAAAATAAATGACAAAAATAACACAAAATATTTAAAATAAACTAAAAATATCTCAAATAAAATTAAATACATTTTAAATTACTTAAATAATGTATGAACTGTAAAAAAAAAATAATAAATAAATAAAATGGTATATTTAACTAGTATCCTAAAATATTTGACATATTTATAAAACTATTTTACCAAAGTGTAAATTGAGTATTTACATCTACAAATAGATGCCTTTTAAATGTTTGGACTGGTAGGATTATATTTGTAGTTCACTGCATCTGGTATATTCAAAGCCCTTTTTTAGTAAACATTCTGGAAAGCAAGCAGTGAAAGACAGCACCAGGACACAGGTAAAAGAGAGCGAAGACATGAAAGTCTACATTCGAGTCTTAAAACCTTTATCATGAGTGGCTGCCTGCGAATCAATATTTTGCAAAGGAGGCATCTTTAAAGTCATGTTCAAAGCCTGCCTTAGTTCCCGCATTCATTATCCTCAGTTTGCTGGGAAATCCATACTCTTTGTCAAGAGGAGGATGAGCTACATCTCAACAACTTCTAATTCTACTGAGAGAGTAACGAGAATAAAGCACAAACTGCAGCGTAACAGTGATTGACCGCCTATTTGAACTCATACTATGGACGCAGAGATTGCAGCATGAGTGTAAATTCAATCTTTTCCATCATGCTGGACTCTGTTCTGCTCAGAGAGGCAGCTCTCCCATGCTGCCGCCTCCGCCGCTGCTGCCAGAGGCATGCGTCTCTGCTCACCTTGTATGGTTCGGCAGCGGGAAGGAGATTAATGGAGGACTAACCGATTTAGCAAGGCCCACTTCACAGAGCTGCTTCAAAAATCCAGCTGCACAGCAATTCCTTTCACACAAGCAGCAACAGTACCTTGCTTTCAAGAGCATAATCTGGGATTTAGACCTTAAAAGGGTTTATGTTCTCAGAGGGTTTGTCTCTCAGCCGTGCATTGCTTGTACACAGATTATTGTAAATTGAATAGACATGGCTGATGAGTCTACGGATGTTCAAGGCTTCTTACCTCAGCATGGCGTTTTTTCCATCGCTGCGCATGCAACGAACTTGCCGTGTTTGATAGCCGATCTCCACATCTAAACCCTTGAGACTGTGCTGGTGGTGGTGTTGGTGGAGGTGGTGATGGTGCTGCTGGGAGCTCTGAATATGTCGTTTCACTGTGTTTCTTTCGGTATCTCCTGTGCTGAAGTCTAGCACGGTCCTTCCGCTCATCCAAAGCCCTTTATGTTGTGGCTGCCTGCATTCGCTCCAGAGGCCGACTTTAAGGCTGTAGTGATGCTCGCTTTCCCCAAGAGGACAGGGGAAAAGGTTTGAGCAAGTCCTTGTTTGGGTGAGGTTGGGGCAGTTGGCGCCTCCGTACATTGGCGCTGCTAGGACATGTCGGGTTCGATGTTGAAGACCCGCACCGCATGTTCTGCTGCAGCCAGACCAAGAGGAGAAATCGGACACAATGCAGTCATGAGGGCAGGGGATCAAGCAGGCCTGCTCGAAAGCTGGTCGTGGTGAAAAGAAATCGCATATCCTTTCTGTAACCGATGTGCGGTTGGAAGTGCGCACACAATGGACCTTCCGTCTCTGGATGCCGTGTTGGGCTGTAATGCACTGTGCGGTCCGCAGTTTGAGCTCATTGGACTGGAGGGGGGCTAGAACACAAGGGCCCCATTCTGACACTTCCCATTCAAAGAGGTCCTGGTGCCACTCACATACTTTAAAGCAAGGCCTCTGGCTCTCAGGTTTGTCTGAATGCCGACAGTTGGAGTGGTGTGTGGTCCAGCCTTCTGTGTGGATGCACCACACTGTCCTGGATTGTACCCCGCCGGTACCACATTCTTCCCCCATGCATCTGCCCCAATGACCTGGAAAAGAGGAAAGAATTACTATTAGCCTTTGAATTGTAAATCAAGCAAATTGTATCATGCAAAATCAACCTTTGGAAGATGTTTGGATGGAAATGTGTGTAGTAATAGTGTGTACGTAGTCATTACTGTGGATAACCAGGATTAATTTTTTGGCTTTGATCGCTCTAATAAATAAATAAAAATAAAAACACTAACCTTCTGTTTTAATCTAAATTAGTCTAATCCACTTCAATTTGTACTCTTTCTTGCAGAATTTTTGTTTTAAAATAATCCATTAAAGGTTGCCAGATTTGATAGAATTTGTCTTCTTTCAGTACACAATGCTTCAGTAAATCCATCATTAGATGCATATGTATAGATGTCGGAGCAGCTTTCTGTTTCCAGTTTAATAATTTTAACCTTCGAGCAGAAAGACAAATGGAGCTATATTTTGTTCTGTGCTGTTTACAGCTCGAAATCAGTAATGCCTAGAACTGCTATACAGGGATCTGGATCTATTTGCTTATGACCTATTTTTGAGAATGTTAGAAAAATATTTTCCCAGTAAGATGATAATTTTAGGCAGCTCCAAAACATATGAGCCATTGATGTCAGTTCTATCCCGCATTGATTACATGCACTTCTGGAAATATTCTACCAAGTGTTTGTATAGACCAATGTCAAAGATGCATTATTTTAAATTGTATGAGGTTATGCCTAGGTCTGTTCAAGGGCTATCTCCCATTGCTCATCTGGAATTTCAACACCTAAATCTCCTTCTCAGCAGCATCTTGGCCATTCTAAAGTGCTGTGTTAGCTAACTGGAAGAGCATTCCATATATAAATATGAAATATGTTCCTATTTTATTAGGGTCTAGCAAATTTAGCATTTTCAATAATGATTGATTTGGAAATTAGGGTACAGTCTGTTGTTTTGTTTCACAAAGCTTCGCACCTGCAATTATTATTATTTTTTTTTAAACGGACCGAGGTAACCGAGGTGTTTGCTTTGTGGTTACTTAACTGAGGAAAATAGTTGATCAATAAATATGTCTATAAAATTATGAACTCCTTTTTCAATCGCTTTAATCATTCTAAGTGGACACACTGAAAAAAGTGTTGCATGCAAAACTTTAACAGACAATTTGTGTTGAATTTAAACAAACAAATTAAGTTTAATAATGTTCAACTTAATTTGTTTGTTGAAATTCAGCCTAAATAAATTATTTACAACCACTTAACTTTAAAAAAAAAAATGGAGTAAATCCAAGGAATTGTCTTTGAAGATTTTTTTCAATGCATGCCTGAACAATGAGGAGTAACACGCAAGCAGAGGGAGAACTTGAACTCCACACAGAAATGCAAACTGTCCGGGTAGAGACCTGAACCAGAGGCATTCTTGCTGTGATGCCACAGTGCTAGCCACTGGGCCGCCGTGCTGCCCTATAGAGGAAAAAAATCGGAGGATAGGGGGTGGAAGGTGGGATTCTTTAAGACGAAGATGACTGAAGGTAAAATGCTTCTTTTTTTATACAGAGTTAGGAATCGTCTGATTGGTGGTTCGTACATTAACTTGACTCAGGGCCAGCCGTGTCAATCAGAAGAACGTGATCCTCTCGAAATTAGTTTATAAATAAACTTCACAAAATTGCATAAATGAACATTTTCAACAGAGTATTATGAACGATGTGATGGGTATTTTGAACTAAAAATTTACAGAAACAATCTGGATACAACAAAGACTTTTAGAATTTCAGAGAAATACCTGTGCATTGGATCCTTGCTTATGTGACAGCTCCTGCTGTTTGCATATTGAAATGCACAGGTTTAAACACATACCATCGGAACAGCCTTCTATCTGTGCCAAAAAGTTGTGATTTATCACTTCTGCTTTATATTTCTGTGCGTCGACTCGTTCACTAAACTGATCATCCCATTCAAAGCGATCTCTCTCACTGACAGCCTGACACTGATTCAACATGCTGAATCAGGCGAACTGTCACCAACCTGCATCTGACTAGAGCCAATTTGTGAAACACACCGCAAAATCCAGCCCAACAGATGCACAAAGATGCCCTGATGTCAGCCATGGGTTTAATATTTTACGACCCTAGCATCTCAGCATTCATAACCATGCGCTTAACTTAAGGTCATTTAAATCATTAGAATATCTCTGATAGGGTGCATCATCTGGATAATATAAAATATTTGTTTAAACTAAAACCTACATGACCTTCTTTAAAACAATATGAAGAATTTAAGACAATACCATTATAAATGAACTATAGTGTGTTTTTTCACATCTGTTTTATTGCTATTTGACTAATTTTACCCCTTTTTTAAAGCTTGATAGGAGCTGTAGTCAACTGTGTTACAAAATGTAGGAAAATGTATTTAAATGTATTTTGCTTTCTTCATCATGTTATACTTCAGAAATCATTCTGAAGATCTGCTATTTTCCTATCATGTTGTAGCAACCACAATGGTACTGATTTTGAGCTCCATGGCAAACAGAAACTCATATAGAACAGCATAAAAGTGAGTAAATGATAACAGAACTTACAGTCACACTACATCACTTTAATTGTTATTCTTATGACTCAAATATAATCTAAAATAGTCCATTAATATTACAAATAATGTAATCAAAACATCTGTATAGCATTGTTCTAACAGCCAACAAGGATTATTCTATCAACATATTGTACAGCAGATGAAGAAGCGCTTAATACAGTATACATTTTCCAACAGCAAACAAATACCTCTGCAATGTAGCATGTCACTAGAGACTATGTAAAATAAAAATGATATAATTTTTTCCCTTTTGTATCTCTCTAAATTGATTTCCACATTAAAAGCACATCTACCCAAACTGAAAACACAAGGTAAACAAAACAGTTTAAAAAAAATCCATGTTAGCCTGAAAGCAGCACACTCAGCTCCAACATCCTAAACTGCTGAATTGTATTGTAGCTCAATGGAGCACATCATTAAGTTTTATCATGAGACTGCAACACCACCACAGGTTTACCACATCACCATTATGTATTTAACGAAAGGAAATACACATCTCTCACACAGCTCCCAAGGCCAAGGTGTGTAACATAGCTAACAACATGTAAACACTATGATCTCACATTCATTCCCCTAAAGAAACCAAAACAATATTAACATTTAAAGACATTTCACTGCCTCCCCACAGACTCCTTCCCCTGAGAGATTGACTACACGTGCACAAATGGATCAGGATTGATTTTTCCTCCTCCTTTTTCTTTGCAACTGCATATATAACGCTTGAGGCGGCAACCCACCATATTCAGCAAGCGAATGCAGCTGCTGTTTTCTTTAAATTCACACTTGAAGCTGAAAGTGTGTAATTTCTGCATCACATAACGAAATTGCAAAAGCATTGACTGTTTACAAACTGATATTTTCAATCCAAATACAAGCTATTGGTTTGGTTTGGGTTGCTACAATATATACTATTAGACTGGTTAGAATGTTTAAAAGGTGCATCAAAGCCACAGTGCTCACACCTCCTTAGCTGGGTTCATACTCTGTGTTTTCGATCGAGTGCGCGCGCTGAATGTGACATCATCTCAGAGTTTGTGGAGGTTCACTTTAGGTGTGTGCAACTTTTGGCGGTAAAGTCTAGATTGGATACGTGGCCGACCGGAAATAATACTCGGTACAACTACTGTTTTTCCATTACTGTGAAAGTTAGTGGGGGTAGAAATTAAGAAAATACAATAAATGGGAAATTTTATGAATAATATAAATAATTATTTTTAACCGATCTAGTAACAACTGATGATTTCGGCTGGCAGAGTGCACAAAAGTTTTTGAGACTCGAGTGAACAATAAGCGATGTGCCGCATTTTATTTCAGCTGAATATGAATCACTTTGAAGAAATTTTTTTTTCTAAAACAGGTATGCCATACAGACTTTCTTTATGATTCGTCCATGTGTGATCAAAAGGACAACCAGATTTTAGGCTTTATTGTTGATAATGATCAGGAATGTTGGACTTGAGATATAAGAAAGGAGTGTAATGTGTGAATTGTGGAGCGGGCTATATCTATAAAAAAAAGTCTGAATTTTTAGTAAGTGTACTTTTTTGTCTTTTATTCTTGCCATATTAAAAATATACTTCCAACCCATGTTTTGTTGTAATTGATATTCAATTTTAATAGCTAGAATTGTTTGAGAAATGAACAAAAGCAAGTGATAAAAGTTTGATTTGAAAAAAAATCTTGAATGGTTATAAAAATCTTAAAATCTTAAAATCATTCATTCATTTTCTTTTCGGCTTAGTCCCTTCATTAATCTGGGGCCGCCACAGCGGACTGAACCACGTTTTTAAGCAGCGGATGCCCTTCCAACTGCAACCCATCTCTGGGAAACACACACACACTCTCTCTCATACACTACGGACAATTTAGCCTACCCAAATTGTCTTTGGACTGTGGGGGAAACCGGAGCACCCATAGGAAACCCACGCGAAGGCAGGGAGAACATGCAAACTCTACACAGAAACATCAACTGAGCCGAGGTCCGAACCAGTGACCCAGCGACCTTCTTGCTGTGAGGCGACAGCACTACCTATTGCACCACTGCGTCACCATCTTTATAATCAAACAAATAAATAATAAAATTTATAAAAATAATTACTTAAAAATATTGAACGATATAACAGTATGAAATATGTTTCATACGATATAACAGTATGAAATACAGTATGAAAAGTTTCGGAAACTTCCTACTTTGTTTTTTCTGTCTGACTTTACAGTGGGTTTCTTTTGTCTGCTCCCTGTTGTTTTAAAGAATATCACAACAGTGAATGCGTCAAGTAACCTCATCTGTTTTGTGAGATGCGCTCGGAGGTCTGTGACGCGGCTCTAGATGAAAGTACAAATCAGCCTTTTAGCATTTCATTTCAGCTGGATATGAATTAATTTGAAGAGATTTTTTCTGAAACAGGAATGCTAAAAAAAACATCTTTATGATTCATTCATGCGTGATCAGTGGGACAACCAGATGACCAATAATATGTGTTTTTAGGCTTTATTGGTGATAATGATCAGGAATGTCACAAACTAGCCAGACAGTAATGTGTAAATTGTGGAGTGGGCTAAATCTTTAGTAAGTGGATTTTTATTTTATTTTATTCTTGCCAAAAAAAATATATAAATATTTTTGTAGAGCAACCCATGTTCTGTTGTAATTTAACAGATTTATTTATTTATTTTATTTTTTTACAGTGTAGAACTGTCCAAAAAATGAACAAAAGCAAAGCAACAAAGTTCGATTTAAAAAATCTTCAACGGTTATAAAAATCTTAATAATCATTCAAATAAATTATAAAATAATACAAATAATTAGTTTCAAAATATTGAGCAATAATAATGATATGACGTTGTTCTGGAAATTTCCTAATTCTCTGTTTATCCATCTGAATTTACAGTGGGTTTCTTTCAAGTGTAAAGCCTTGTCCATTTCGTGAGGTGCGCCAGGCGAAAGAATAAATCAACTGCAGGAATCAGCCTACAATCGGTTTACAATTAATTTAATCTGCATATAAAGTGGGTTAAGTTTTATTTCTATATACTGCAAAAAAAAAAAAAAAAAATCACAAGCCAAGAATCATCCTTAAATTCAGGGCAAATATTAAATTGCACAGAATCCAGATGAATAACCCTCTCAGTCTGCAGACACTCTCAACCTCAGAATCATATTCATAGGTATTAGAGTGTGAACTACAGCTTGTGGGGCTGTACAGCAACGAGCAGGCACAGACTCAACACGCTTGTTTGTAACGCTGAGGACCCATTTCAGAGCGAAGGATCAAGAGAGGAGCAAATATCTACAATGCAGGCACTACAAACACACTCCATGTGGTGAAAGGTGAATATCTTCTGTATGGACACTGAAAACAAAGTACTACCATAGAAGATAGCTGCAGAGGCACAGATAAGCTTAATATAAATACCCAGAGCTATGGTCTCACATAGAAAAAAAAAAAAACTGTATTTAATCCTTTAGTGTTGTTTACCATATCACATCAGACATTCAGCTGCAAGCAATTAGCGCTGTGTTTATATTCAGACTATTGTTTTATTGTACAACAAAAGATAAGTTTGTAATGAGTAACTTACATTTTGGATTTTTTTTTTCTCCACCAGTGGATAACGGTTCACACTTAATTGTTAGTTCTAGAGCAGAAACTAACAATAACAATTTAAAGTGATTTAACAATTTAAATAAAACAAAACAATTTAAATTTCCACTCTGTGTGGAAGAAACAATATGCCCATGAGACTGTTTGTATATGTGTACTGTGGCCATTTATTAAGAAACACAATGAGCACTTCAAACTATCATATAAGTGAGACACACAAGAAAAACAGCATCATGGGTCTTGCCCAGTGTTCAAACCTCCATAAAACACAGGAAACATATTAACAATATGGAAAATAAGGAAAATATATCTCAGAAAATCATAATATCACTAATAAATCGACAGAAATTAGTTGAATAAATAATTCAATTACACTTTCTGACTAAAGTAGGCAAAAAAAAGTCATTAAATTAATTAATGTAAAATAATTAAAGTAGTGTATGCACACTGGTGGTAGATGAGGAGATTCCCCACCCAAATAAAATGTGTAAAGTGCTTTGAGTGTCCAGAAAAGTACTATATAAATGTAAGGAATTATTATTATTATTATTATTATTATTATTATTATTATTATTATTATTATTATTATTATTATTATTAATATTATTATTATTATTATTGTTATTATTATTGTTGATATTATTATTATTATTATTATTATTATTATTATTATTATTATTATTATTATTATTATTATTATTATTATATTTAAAATAAAATAAAAATGCAGAAAGAATCCTGATTGTAACATGCTGAGGCATAACAACAAAGTTAGAAATTCAAACAGAGATTTAAAACGTTTACATGGGCATATGTATTCAAATTATTTGCCTTAATCTCATTAAGACAATGGTGTTTCCATGAGTTGCTTTTTGAATGTTTCTTTCATGATATCGTTTTACATGTTACAGCACATAATTTGATTAATGTCATTGTGTCTACACGTGATTCACACTTCTTCCAGAGTTTCATGTAATTTAGGGGTTTTATTTTTAATTTGTCGACTTTAACTGCAGTTTGGCACTTTTATTTTCATTCAGCAACATTTCATGCATGTCTGTTTCTGTGGTCCTTCATTGACTCGGTAGGTGCAGGGAATAGTGTCAAACAGTCATGTGTGTATATGGACTATCCTGTCGCAAAATGTGGCGATGATCCTACACAACGGTAATAGTTTGATTAAGGTCTTTACATGTCTGTCCTGCACTTCAATAATGCGACTAAAATCGGCATATGCCACATCTATTAATCCGATTTCTGTTAAGTTTGATTATGAACTTAATCAGATTATTGTTATTATTTTTTTAAACGCTGTGTACATGTTCTTAATCAGTGTATTGCTTTAATCATATTAAAATCAGATTTTAAAAATCAGTAAACATAATAAAAAAAGGAAGGACAAAGGGGTAACCAGAAGAGCAAGTAAATGGTCAAGGAAGATAAAAATTTAAATAAAAACATGAAATAACAGGTGTAAACAAATAAAGTTATATATATATGAAATGACATATGGTGGTTTTGTTTTGTGACTATTTTGTGAGTGACTATTCAAAACTGCATTCAAAATAGCAGATTTTTATTGAATAGATACCTTTCGACCAAGTAAATACTTTATAACCATTAAAATATATATTTGATATGATACATTGAAATGTAAATTGTGTGTCCCTGAAATGAAAACATAAAAACAGTGAACAAAAAGTATTTCATCCCAAACATTTCTAAAAGGGCCTGATGGTTGATTTCTGTGAGTTGTTCTATAAAGAAATGTGTCATTCATGTGGTTTTCAGATTTTTCTTTTGTGTACACTTGTGAAGTGTACAAACCCTGTCATTGTACTTGTCCTCAACCCAATTGAACCTACAGCTTTATTAGTTTTTGTTATGCTAAAAGCTGTTATTTAGTAAAACAAACTTCAGAAATATCAAGTTTATGCTGCTATCATTCACATCAGTTCATTCAAAACACAAAATTATACATACATTATAAAAATAAATACTACAAATATATAATACAAATAAATTTACAATTGTCCCCATGTTTCTGTCGGTCCTGTCACATTTGCATTACATTTAACATAAAATGCATGCATTACACCTTTAAGGCTATGACTTGGAAGTGACATAATTTGACAGAGAAGAAGCTGACAGTGAACAAGGATGTTTTCTATCATTGAAATATATGATTTTATGCTTGTTTATGTATGATTTTTTAGGCCATGTCACATTTTTGAATAACTGAAATGTAGTTATAAAGTTATATTTATGAAAAGTGGCGTTCATTGCGCTGTGGTGACCACTGATATATTTAAGGGACTAATCTGAAGGAAAATGAATGAATGAATGAATGAATGAATGAATGAATGAATGAATGAATGAATTTATGAAAAGTGTGTAGTATGAAAATATGTCTCCACTTATTTTTTAAAAAAGTAAAAAGGTGCAGTGAATATCAATATGGATAAGCAGAATGTATTTCCATATCTATATATTTGTCATACCTAAGATAGAATAAGCAGCAAAAATGGATTGGATATTATATGGATCAAAAGTAGCTTTGCAAGACTAATGCACCTTTATCCCACTGGTGCTTTGGGTTAAAATGTTCAGTTTGCAGTACTAGCATGAAATATCGTCAGCATTCATACACACCTGCACAGGCACACACACACACACACACACACACAGCTGGTGATTGTTGATGATCCAGCCAGCCCATTAAATCAGCGAATCACTGATCTCTAACAGGCCAGTCGCTCCTCTCAATCCACTGCACCTGGTCAGCACAAGGTGTTTCTGCACACACACACTCATCTCATCCAGTGCGACTGTTCCAATAGCAGCTGTGCGGTGCTGGTGATTTATAGCAGCGTGATTCAGAGTGATTACACTGACAGAGCAGCAGCAAACACAACAAACCATTCCTTTCCAGAGATCTACACCTCCAGGGCCGAATAATCACACAGTCCATCACTGGCCAGACCCTTCTCATCCAACTGCCTCTTTTTTCGGTCTCACCTACAGCCTGTGGCATCACCCCATTCATTACAGCTTTTTGTAAGTATGTCAAGAGATCGGCAGGGCACTTGACAGAGCAGGAGGTCTATCTGACCTCTTCCTTTCACTCAGGACACAAATGGAATCATGGCTTTTATCAATGCATGTCAAATAACATTTCACTTGCTTGCTAAAAGATTAATTGACCCCAAAACAAATCACGTATTTCTGTTAATGTTGTTTCAAACCCATAAAGCCTGTGCTTTTCAAAAGGAAATCTACATTCTGTGCAAAGATCAAATGGTTATTGCTTAAAGAAATAGTTCAATCAAAAACGAAAATCTGTTTGTTTGCTCATCCTCAGTCCATCCAAGAAATGGATGACCTTTTCCTTTAATACAACATTAATGAGGATTTTTATCTGGAACTGGGGTCCTTGGTGATGCATAAAAATGCAAGTCATTGGCTGTGGGCACATTGAGAGTGAAAAAACACATATAATTTTTCATTAAAACTGATGATACTTTATCTGTACCATCAGTGCTAGAACATCATTTACAGCATCTATATCTGTAATAAGTTGTCAATTTAATATTACAACACTAAACCTGACAATAGATGTGCTGTGGTTTGAGCATGCAGCTACACTAACTGGCCACTTTATTAGGTACCTCCTGTCCAACTGCTTAATACAAATTTCTAATCAGCCAATCACATGGCAGCAGCTCAATGCATTTAGGCATGTAGACATGGTCAAGACGACCTGCTACAGTTTAAACCAAGCATCAGAATGGGAAAAGAAGGTGATTTAGGTGACTTTGAACGTGACATAGTTTGTAACAGACAGGCTGCTTTGAGTATTTCAGAAATTGCTGATCTACTGAGATTTTCACGCACAACCATCTCTAGAGTTTACAGAGAACGGTCTGAAAAAGAGTATATATCCAGTGAGCGGCAGTTCTGTGAGTGCAAATGCCTTGTGGATGTCAGAGGAGAATGGCCAGACTGGTTTAAGCTGATAAAAAGGCAACAGTAACTCAAATAACCCCTCGTTTTAACCAAGGTTTGCAGAAGAGCATTTTTGAATGCACAACACAACCTTGAGGCGGATGGACTGCCGCAGCAGAAGACCACACCAAGTGCCACTCCTATAAGCTAAGAACAGTTAACTGAGACTACAATTGGCACAGGCTCACCAAAATTGTACAATAGAAGATTGGAAAAACGTTGTCTGGTCTGATGAGTCTCGATTTCTCCTGCAACATACGGGTCGGGTCAGAATTTGTCTTCAACAACATGAAAGCATGGATCCATCCTGCCTTGTAATAACAGTTCAGGCTGGTAGTGGTGTAATGGCATGGGGCATGATTTCTTGACACACTTTGGGTCCATTAGTACCAATTGAGCATTGTGTCAAAGCCACAGCCTACCTGAGTATTGTTGCTGACCATATCCATCCCTTTATGACCACAGTGTACCCATCTTCTGATGGCTACTTCCAGCAGGATAATGGCATCATGTCATAAAGCGTGAATCATTTCAGACTGGTTTGTGGGTTGTGGTAGAAGGAGAGATTCACATTATGGATGTGCAGCCAAATACAATCTGCAGCAACTGCGTGATACTATTATGTCAATTTGGAGCAAAATCGCTGAGGAATATTTACAGTACCTTGTGGTATCTATGCCACAATGGATTAAGGCAGTTATGAAGAAAAAAGGGAGTCCAATCTGGTTCTAGTTAGGTTTACCGGTGAGTGTAGTGTTGCTATGTCCAATTATCAAAAGCATCTGTGGGCATATTCTTTAGGCTTAGCTTATGAATCTATTACATTTATTAAAAGGTAATTTTACTAGTCACCTAGAGTTAAAAAGTTAAAGTTTACCATTTTTAAATCCATTTAGCCGATGTCACGATTACCGTCTTTCATAAGATCGCTGGATTCCACTAACTATAACCATGGACTAAAAATCTGCCATTTCTGGACTACATTTTCATACATGCACTCCGCTCACACTCACACATGCTTCCTCATCTAGACTGATTACACTCACACCAATTGAGGATTGTCAGAGACTGATTGCACACACTATTTAAGCTACACACTCACTCATTCACTTTGCCGAGTCGTCTTTATCTGTAGATGACATTACAACGCGGTTTCCTTGACTTTCCTGTTTTTTTGACCTAGCATTGTTTATCCAGTTCTCCCTGTCTGCCGCCTGCCTTCTGACCTCTTGCTTGTGTTTGACTTCGATTCTGGATTTGCCTTTATACATCTGTTTGCACCTGTGTTGACTATTGCTAGCCTGACTTTGATTAAACCTGCATTTGGATCCAAACCTCAGTTGTATGTCACTTCCCCGCGTAACAGCCGATCTCCTGGTCTGGTGGGAGCACTTTTAGGTTAGCTAAACATCGATCATAGAATCAAATTAAACCAGTAGCATCTTAGGATTTTACATAGTACTTAAAATAGTCCCAAGCTAGGTAACTACTGTAGGTAACAGCACTGATCATCATCATCTCAAAAGGACAGTACAGTTCCTAGACATATCAATCTAGAAAATGGCAACTTTCATTTTCTGTCGATCTAAGTAGATGATGTAAATACAGAAGAGTAAATCTTTAAATAGGAAATTTATCAAAACTGTTTTATTACATTTTTGTTGAGCGTGATGCTAATGGTCTAATCCGACTAAATGATTTATGCAAAGCTAAATGTGCTCCCGCTAAACTCGGAGATCAGCTAAATGAATTAAAAATGGTAAAACTAAACAGTTTCACACAAAAAGTGAGGTTCACATCTACATGGCAACTAATTCTCATTAGATTATCAGTAGATTGTTAGGTTGGTATTAGAGTTGGGGTTAGGGTTATTGTACATACGTTGACATGAGCTTGTAAATTTTTTTATACATATATAGTCAGTTAAATGTCTGTTTAGCAGCAGTATCAACAGATATTAAGCAGTCTAAGGCCCCATTTACACTAATGTGTTTTCGTTTTAAAATGCATAAGTTTTGCTACGGTTATGCCATCCATCCACACTACGCAGGAGCTTTCGAGTGCCGAAAACGGAGCATTTTGGAAAATGCTGGAGAAGCCGTTTTCGTTCTAAAACGCTGCTGCTCCATCTCAATGTGGATGGGGGAAAGCAAAGACATCTAGAAACGGAGGTGGGGCTGCACACATTCGCCTCTCTCATAGGGGCTTTTCCTCAAAATAAGTAGCTTACGCACAGTTCGGTCCTGCATCCTCTCCTTGTGACAGACTCCCGAGGACATGGCGGGTAAATCTTTAACGGGAACAGTGTACTTTATAACCGTATTCACATCATCCTGGATACGTGTGTTGTTTTACTATCTTAACAATAATATGAAAACATGATATAAGGAACTGCTATTTTCATTTTGATATTTACAACAGACAGCAGAACTGTTGAGGCGTTGTGCTGCATATATGACCATCATCTTTCCTGTATGCATATTTATAACAAAACGGAGCCTATAACATTACTGCCTCCTTTAATTTTTTATTGAAAATAGGAAACACATCCTCTCTTTTGCTGAACATCGGTTTTAATAATCAATAAGGGCCATTATAAAAGTATAACGTACATTAATTTTATACATTATAGGAAATAAACGCAAGCCATCAGTCAATATACAGAATATACATGGGTACATTAATTATTAGCTCATCTTTGTGCTCAGCCAAAACATGTTACCTGAGAGCAAGTAATGGATTTAAAGACCAAAGTCGGGGAATATGTCGTTAGGTATAGACAACAAAATGAATTAAATATCACGTTTAACAACAATTGTGAGATTGGATCCAGCGGTAAATCCTTGATGAACAGTTCAACTCAGTGTTGAAGGTTATGAGTTAATTAAATACCTCATTACTTCATCTTAAATGGAATAAGCTCACAGTACTCATAGATTAGTTTTTAAGTCAAATGGTTTGTAGCAATCGGTTACCTTAAAAGGTTTAAGTTGCCTTAACTTATTTTTATTTTTTTTTATGTTATAGTACTCTGTTAGAGTTCTCTTCATTTATTGGGTTTTACTGTGCTCAAATTGTTTCATTCACTCAAATGGATTAAGTTTACAGTACTTATTAGGACTAGTTTTTGAACTTAAATGGTTTGTTGCAATTTCCTCAAGTGAAGTTTAATTTTAAACAAATTTCGAGAGGAGCATGTGCTCATGATTGACCCAGCTGGTCCACATTAGCTAATTATGATCCTCCAATCAAAGGATCCCAAATCACTATATATATCCTCATTTCCTTTCTACAACTATCTTCGTCTGGAAGAAACCCCCCTCCTCCCCTTCTTCCTCCTTTATCCAGAATGGGTGGCACGGTGGCCAGGTGACTAGCACTGTTGCCTCACAGCAAGAATACCAATGGTGTTGGGTCCTCGCTGAGCCATCTAGTATTTCTGTGTGGAGTTTGCATGTTCTCCCCGTTTCTGCGTGGGTTTCCCCCGGGTTCACCGGTTTCCTCCCACCATCCAAATGTGCTCTATATTATAGATAAAATAAGCCTAAACCTTTTTTATAATGTCTTACTCTCAGGAAGTTCGCCTTGGCCTCAGCAGCAGGGGAGTTTGAGATAGACCTGAGCTCAGTCTCCACTCGCCCTGCAAAAGAGGGGGAGCCCTGGGCTGGAGGATCCCTTGAGCTCAGGGCTCTCTCCTGGGACAGCATGCCAAACAAGCTATGTATAAATCATGCGCAAAGTGTGAACTCTTGAAATGGTTTGAGTTACCTTAACCTTTTGGGTTTTATAGTGTACTGTAGTTTCTTGCTTTGTCCAATTGGTTAATGCACATGTACAAAACAGAGGTTCTTTAAACTTCACTAACATGAAATTGTACATGTTGTACACTGTAATTAAGAACAAAATTAATTGTTTTTTTTTTTTTGTTTTTTTTTGCAAAAATGCAGTTTTCAGTTCCATTTTTCTGCAATTCCAAATGTCCAGGGGCCAGAAGGGGGTCAAGCTTGCTGACAAGCGGCCACTGGTCCCCCTGGTCACCTTCTAGATCCACTACGGCCTTTAAACACTAGCCTCCAGCAAATGGCTCTGTGCACATTTGATCAGTATGTTATTTCATTTTTTAAGTTATTTCCCTGATAAATTTGTTCCCTATGCCTTGACTTTCATTTCCAGCTGTTTAGATGAATTCCTCCACTTTTCTCGTATGGCTAAAACAAACAAACGGAAAAAAAGTTAGACAAATTTCCATCAATATGCAAATTATTGTGAGGCTTGAAATTAACTGTTATCCGAGGTACTAAATTATTCATGACTGCATCTCCATGCTGAATCCTGTCACGTTTAATTTATTCAGTCTAGCGAGTGCTTAATTATTGAATTGGTATATACGGCACCTCATGTGGTTATAAACTTGTAGTCCATCCATCTTTTACTGCTCTTAATTTCATCCAGGTGTCTGTTTGGACTGATGAAAGCTATTGATGACTGATGTTTAATTACTTAATAATTGAGTGGAGCTCAGTCATCTGCGGAGCAACATGCACTCATCTGCTCAACACAAACATTTCTGTCTCATCCAGCCAGATGGAGGTACAGTTAACACTCCAGATGTTGGAGGTGAAGTGCACGCAAGAACTGTTAACGGTAACATCTTTTAGATTGCACCTTTTTTCTGTCTCTCCTTCCTCTTGCCAGGTCTGTCAGAAAGTTCAAGTATAAAGTGCTGAAGTTCTGCTCCAGTGTAAATGTACATTCACAAAGTCAGTAGGCTCTTGCATGAGTGACAGCTTATGATTATAATGCAAACCCAAAGGGCTAAAATCAAATCCAGGGAAAGCTCACATCCAGAACTGTGATGTTCAGATGATTTAAGTGCAATATTACAATTACTCTGCTTAAAAGGATTTAATTCTGATTATCTACAGACCATGAATAAACCACATGCAATTAAACAACAAATTATGTAAACAGTTTATCAAAAGCATGTAAATATGATATAATTTTAGATCAGCTGAACCAGATAGACCCTTAAAATATGTACAATTAATATCATGATTCAAATATTAATTTATTTTCCTTTAACTTAGTTCCTTTATTCATCAGGTGTCACCACAGTGGAATGAACCACCGACTTATCCAGCATATGTTTTAAATAGTGGATGATCTTACGTACAGCAGCAACCCAGTACTGGGAAACATCCATGCACACTCATTCACACATATACACAATACGGCCAAATTAGTTCATTCAATTTACCTATAGCGCATGCCTTTGGACTGTGGGGGAAATCAGAGCACCCGAAGGAAACCCGCGTGAACACGGGGAGAACATGCAACACGCACACATGAATGCCAACTGACCAAGCTGGGACTCGAACCAGCGACCTTTTTGATAACCAAGCCACTGACACACATCTTAATTAATAATAATAATAATAATAATAATAATAATAATAATAATAATAATAATAACAATAATAATAATAATAAAAATAAATCATAATAAGTACACATTATCACACAAAGCCATGCTACGATACAATTATATTTGTAGCTAAACTTTTATTTAAATCCTTTTTGTTCTGTATATTATTATGTTTTTTTTTTTTTTTTTTTTACATGACAATGGTAGACCAGTTAGGTTATTAAAGTGACTAATTATTCAGTTTTAAAGGTTTCCTATTTGGTTTTGAAGGTCAATCCAATAGATTTACATCCATCCAAAAAATATTTAATTTACATAAAATGCTATCTAGGACAGAAACGACCTAACTATAGAGCCCGTGGGCCAAAGTTGGCCCTTTGTCTACTTTGATTTGGCCAGCCAGAGGGAAAATCTGGGATGGGTTAAATGGCTTTAACAGAAATCCTCATTTCCATTTTAATTTAACCATTTATTTGTTTGTTGTATTATTGAGCTACAAAAAAAGCTGACTGAAATTAAATGTTTCAATTAAATGTTGTAAATTAATTAGATTTTTTTTTTTTTTTTTAAATGTACACACTGTCACTTAATAAATAGATGACAAAACAGAACACGTGAGCATGTACATCAAGGCAAAGGAAGGTTCAGGTTATGGGGTTTGGGGAACCCCTGCTCTAGGATCATCTCATCTCATCCCATTCACTGTGTTTGAGTTGGTTTGTTAAAGCAGAGTCTTTTTAAACCCCCTACTCTGCTCAGACCAGTTAGATGCTCCAGCCTATTGTGATTGGTTTACCACTTACAGGGTATTAAAAACCAATGTCCATAACTGAATTAAACATCATAGATTTGCTAAACAGAGTGATATTTGTCAATTGTATAATTTTGGAAGTGTGCTCAGTGACATCAAAAAAAAAAAAAGAAAAAAAAGAGAAAAAAAAGAAAATAATTGTCTTCCAAGCCTTAGCCAAACTTACAGTGTTTGAGGTCAAAGGAGACATTGTCTGTTTCTCAATATGTGTTCTTCAGCGATCTTGTGTCCTTGTGTTCTCGTGTAACGTTATCATCAACTGTCAAAGTTCAGTTCCAAAACTCAAGACCACAAGAACAGAAAGAAGAAGTCCTAGAAGTCATTGCAAAGGAATAAAGGAGGTGAGAAGCACAGCATTTTATATAGATTTCAAGAGTTCACACTTAGCAGATGATTGATCTTAAGCTAGTTTGGCATGCTGGCCATATTTGAAAAAAAAAACAAAAGGCAATGAAGATTAATGCAATATCTGGCTGCTGGGTATAAAGTGTTAAAAAAAGATGGTACTAGAAAAGGCTTATAGGAGCAAAATGAGACTAGTGCTGTTGTAAATGTTGAGATAAGAGTGGTCATTGCTACTAGAGTGGTGTACTGGCAGACGGAATATGTACAACTATGTGTGCTCCTGGGGCAGTATTAATTGCAAGGACCGGGCAGGAGTCCCACTTATGCATGTAGAAGCATGTATGCGTGAGCTCTGTAAGAGAGGCTTACTATGGAAGTGGTGAAATGTAGCTCTAAAGATCTGCAGAGTGTCTTTGCTGCTGCAGACATTTGGTGAAAATCAGTAACATGGAATTATTGAAGAGTAACTATGTGTCCACAGAGGTATTTTAACTACTGTGGCAGAGCTGAATAGTGTATTAGTATTAAAAATATGGAAGTGGATTTGAGCTCAGGCAGAGCATCACTGCTGCGGCAGTGGTGCAGAGGGGAATGAAGCTCAGCGGAGCGTGTCTGTTGTGCAGAGGTGCGATGGAATTTAATAGTAAAATGTAAAAAATACACTTCTGCCGAAGCGTTTTAACTGCTTTGGCAGTGCTGAAGGTTGTATGCCTTTGATAAGGAGGGAGGTTTGAGAATTTGAAATGGCATCTGAAGGAGACCCGTGCATCAATTTGTGAAAAAATGGGATTCCACTTAGGTAGCTTCAAATTGAACTAGCTTGTATATTTTTTGAAACGTGTAAATGAGCAAGGAATGAGGTGATAGAGGGGAGGGAAAAGTCTGGAAAAAGTGTTTTATACAGAATGAAAGTGTTTGAAAGAGCTCCACGCAGTGAAATATGACTGGAGAGTACTAGGAGTGACTGCCTGAAGAATGAGAGAAATGGAGGATTCTCTGAGGTAGTGTAGTGGGTGGTTTATGGCAATGTCATCTCTGAATAGTAGGAAACAGGAGTTGGATGAGGGTCCGCCTCTAGTGCCAATAGCCAAAACTTCTCGAAAGAAAAACGAGACAGAGTAAGCAATTAGATTTTTGCAACCTGGTACATGTTCAGCAGTTATAATGAATTGTTTTGTGGCTGCTGTCCAATTGAGACGTCTTAATAAGGGCATGATTGACGATGAGTGCAAGCACCCTTTATTAATGCATTGTACTGTAATGCTGGAGGTGGACCACTCGTCACCCCACAGGATGGCCACGGCGACGATGGGATAAAATTCAAAAAGTACAGATGATCGTTCGTTTTGTGGTATTTCTTGCATTTGGGGTGGCCAGGAGGACACAATCCAACGGCCCTGGTAAATTCCCCTGAAACCGACTGAGGGGGCGGTGTCAGTGAATAATGTAATATCTACCGGTGATGCTATAAGATTGCTGTAGAAAAAGGAAAAGCCGTTCCATTGCTTAAGGAAAGATATCCATAAGCTGATTTTGTCGTGACTGGGTTTAGAGAGAAGGATTGTGTCTTCTAAACCAAGAACTGTGGTGTAGAGTTGAATGAGGTGCGTATTAAATGGACAACCTTGGGGGAGGATACGCATGGCAAAATTTAAGTGACCGAGAATGGAGAGGAGTTTGCGTTTGAGATGAGGAATATTCACTGGAGTCGACAGGTAGTTTTAATATTTTTTTATTACTTGATTTAAAGGTGGCGACGCAGTGGCGCAGTAGGTAGTGTTGTCGCCTCACAGCAAGAAGGTCGCTGGGACGCTGGTTCGAGCCTCGGCTCAGTTGACATTTCTGTGTGGAGTTTGCATGTTCTCCCTGCGTTCGAGTGGGTTTCCTCCGTGTGCTCTGGTTTCCCTCACAGTCCAAAGACATGTGGTACAGGGGAATTGGGTAGGCTAAATTGTCCGTAGTGTATGAGTGTGTGTGTGTGTGTGTGTGTGTGTGAATGAGTGTGTGTGTGGATGTTTCCCAGAGATGGGTTGCAGCTGGAAGGGCATCCTCTGCGTAAAAATGTGCTGGATGAATTGGTGGTTCATTCCGCTGTGTCGACCCCAGATTAATAAAGGGACTAAGCCAACAAGAAATTGAATGAATGAATGATCTAAAGATCAGGCAAATTAGTTTTGTGTGTGCTCCACCGCAGAAAAAAACAGACATGCAGGTATTTGCAACGGTTTTTATGGCATCTATCAATGTTAAAATTATTGCAGATGTTAATGGTAGGAGAGGACCGGAGAGAAGAAGGAGGGAAATGAGGAGGAATACTGAAATTGGACGGGCAAGGGATGTAACTAGTGAATTTCGGGGTCTGATCTGCTTTTGTGGAGGGAGAGATGAAAGGGCAGGAGGTAGTGACGTAAAGACTGGAGCGGCAGACTGCGCAGGCTAGATTGCAGCATCCTAAAAAGACCCGATAATGGAGATCAAAGTCCACGGCCCCCAAGTACGGACTTTGATTCCATTGAGTTATCTGAATTGCACATTTAGCAGACAAATAATTAATGGTAAGTGTAAAAATGTGTACCCCTGTAGGAGAGCATGAGCTCGGCTATGATAGCCATGTAGTCGTTTAACTCGCAGATGATGTCTGTGTATCATGCAAATTCCATTGTAAACTCAGCTAGTGATAGAATGCGCAACTGTTGGATGACTGTTTTAAAGTGAAGATGAATTTGCTGCAATCCACCTGATGTTCTATCGCGGATGGTGAAATTGGTGATAGGACTGTGATGAGGTCTGTGTGGAGTTCTAAAGTGGCGTTGGAATAAAGTTTGAGCAGTTCTGGTCTTGGGACATAAATGCAGAGATCTGCAAGATGTTTGCGGAGTTCTGTTACAGTGATTCTTTTGGGTTGGCTGACAAAGGAGGAAGCAGATGCGTATGATGAGGTAGGAGACGTGACTAAATGTCTGGATGTGAGTGGAGAAGGAGATCTGGGGCCTCATGTACGAAGACTTGCGTGGAAATCATACTAAAACATTATGTACGCACAAAGCTGTAAATGTGCGTACGCAGAAAAAAATTCAGATATATGAAACACTGCGTACGCCGAATTTCACGCATATTCTTTTGTACATCCGAATAAACGTGAAACTGAGCGCAACATGCACGAGCGCAAAACCCCTCCCTGCCTCCTCCCCCGTATGAATATGCTAATGACTATGCTAATGGCAAAACCCAACGAAAAAGCAACGGCAAAATCAAGCAAAAAGAGAAACTTTGAACAGAATGTGAATTGGAGGTGCTGCTTTCGGAGGTAGACCTGAGAAAAGCGGTGTTATTTGCAAGTTTGTTCTCCGGAATTAACAACAAAAGAAAAAAAATAGAGTGGGAGAGTTTAGCTGATGCGGTTAACACAGTTGGGTCGGAACATTGCACTGAGTGCATTAAAAAAAGAATTAGTGTGGTTTATATCTGTAAAATGTTGCAGTACCTTTAACAGTCTCAGTGGCGCAGCTCGTAAGACGCATGTGATCATGTATTGACACGTTCGAGCATGAACTCGGCTCGAATCCAGCGTCGGATGAACTCTTTCTTCTTTTTTTCCCCGCTACATATCAAATTTTGCCCACTATTTATCACAAGAAAGACATGTAGGAATCATCAATAAGTTTGTGCATCATATTTTATTTGCACATTTATTGAATGGAAATGTTTCTGATTCACGCATGCAAATTCATCTTCAGATAGTGTCTTTATAGCAATGTGCGTGCAGTAGATCGCTCAGATTACATTGGGAAAACAGGCGACTGCTACAAATTGTGCTTTAATTTTTAGCTGGTCAACTGTATGGTATGGAAACCTTATATACCTGCTAGATGAACTCGTCTCAAACAGCTGCCATTGCAAGGCTCAGACACTTTGTAGAGAGGAATTTAACACAACTGCCTCTAGGAGTCGCCAATGGAAATAAAACAGACACGCACAAAAAATGTGCGTACGCCAGCCAGAAAGCTGCCGTGAAGCTGCGCACATTCCCACGTTCAGTTCATTGTTAGTAAATCCAAACGTGAGCGATTCTGAGCGTGAAACCTGGCGTACGTAAAGTTTTTGTGAGTATGCAGCGTTGATACATGAGGCCCCTGGTGCGTAGAAGCCTGGTAGCTAAGCAGATGGTTTGACAGCCTCTTACAACGTCCTGTGGCTCTGTTTGGGAGCTTTGCATTGTCGTGGGGAGTTTGGGTGCCGCAGGCTCTTCTGAGAAGGTGAGTTGATCTGGATTATTGTCCTCTGGGGTCCGTTCTTCGTACGTGGATTACTCAATTAGCTGGATTTGGATATTGACGATTTGACACGATCCAGGATCATTTCGTTCTTCAAAGCTGATCCGAGAGTTGTTGTCATAGCAACAGTTCTGCTAGGTCAAACCTGATCGGGAGCAGGTTCAATTCATATAAACAGGATTAGATCGGCTCAGTTCTAGCAAAGATAATACAGAAAGTATGTTCTGAATTCTGATATTTTCTTACAGTAGTGGTTATATACACTTGGGAAAATGGTACATATTTGTTAACTATATATATATAAAGTTATAGTCATTAATAAAATAAATAAAGTTATACATATTAATAAAACTTATGCAATCTGTACCATCGAAATGAAAGTACAAACACGGTCACCTTGTGGTGCAAAGAGAAAACTTATTGATATGAACTTTTTAGATTGCTTAGTACAAATTGTGTATAATAGAAATGCACAATATGTGACTTTTTAAAAGCAATAATACATTAATGCAGTCATAAACATGTTTTGACAGTTAATAGTGATTTGATACTTCACAAAAGTTGCAGACGCCTTTACCAATATCAAAATTCTTTTGAAAACAACCAATTATTCTTTACACCGATTATAAAAAACGGCTATTATAATAAAGCAAATATTTTTCTAAATGTGGAACTAAATACACTGATATGCACTAAAATACATGATGAATACTCTTGACACATGAAAGTGTAAAGCCTGCAGCTCACAACAAATGTGGAAGGTTATTGCGTGTCATATTTAACAAACCGTTTCTGCTAATTTAACGTAATTTTGCTCACATGGATAATTGAATAATAATCAGATGATGTCATTACGCAGCTGTGCCGTCAGCCAATCGTTGCATTGCTGATCATGATTTCGAGGATCGATAGATCTGTCCTTCACAACACACGCAGCGATCTCAGATCAGTTCATCCAGACATTCTAATCTGATTCGCGAACTTGTTTGAAGAATCAAATTAGCGAGAGATCAGTTATCAAGATTAAAAGATCCAGGATCTGTCAAATCATCTTAGATCATTTAAGCGAGGTATGAAGAACGGACCCCTGGATTATTGATGTTATTGCTGGGACTTTTGCCATTGTTGTTGTTGTTGTTGTTGATGTCCATTTTGATGAGGTAGTATTTGTAAATGTTGTAGATGTAGTTGTTTTTTTTTTGTTGTTGTTGAAGATAAAGTGGTAGTAGTAGTAGTTTATATTGTTGCTGTTGTCGTTGTTTCTATTGTTGTAGCTTTAGCTGTTGCTTTAGCTGTTGCTGTAGCTGTAGTAGTAGAAGTAGTCGTAGTAATAGTAAAAGTAGTAATAGTAGTAGTAGTAGTAGTAGTAGTTGAGTTGCTCGCAAAGCTTTTGCATGCTGGTGATTGATTCTTCAAATTGAAGATTTGGCTCTTTATAGTGGGTTTGGACTGGCCTGATTGGCGGATCATACATAGCTAATGCAGAACCAGCCATGTTCAATCATAATCACGTGATCCTCTCGAAATTAGTTCATAAATAAACTTAACTTATTATTAAAGTTCAGAGATATAACTTATTAATCTCAGGAGTTTCACTAATTGAAACTGTGAAAGTAAACATTAATATGAAAATCTTAAACAGATAAACACATTAGGTGTATTTATTTGATAAAATTCATATTAAAATCTGTTTTACTTGTGTTGTGCAAGTATATTAGTAAGATTTTTGTTTAAATATTTTTTCGTTAAAAATATGTGAAGGTCATGTGCCCATCAAAAAGAACGCAGCATCTCATTTCTCAACAAGACGCATTCTCTGTTCTTGTGGTCTCCCAAGTTTGTTCTTCCAAGGTGACCTGCCAAGACCAGTCTTCACAAGAACGCAAGTCCTTTCTCTGTGTTCTTGGAATTAAAGGGGTGGTCCACTAGGATATCATATTTTAAACTTTAGTTGATGTGTAATGTAACTTTGTGAACATAAACAACATCTCTGAATGTAAAAAGTTCTAAGTTCAATGCAAAGGGAGACCTTGGTTTTTACAGAATTAGCTTAGCAAAGCCTACAATTAACGGATTTTGGGGACTACAAAAAATACTTCCGCCCCCTGTGAGATCACAAAAGTTTGTTACTGCGCATCCAAACTGCGCATGCAGGTAAGGACCTTGGCCAGAGGTGCTGTAACAGAGATGAAGCTAAAAATGCGTCTAAACATGGCTGTTTTCACAGAGCTTCGTCTGTTTCTGTATTTGGGCTTCCAAAGGACACGACACAAAGACAGAAGTGCTTACTGTTCAATAATAATTATGTTCCAGAGAATTATAAAATACACAGTAAGCATGATTTGACAAAACAGCTCCAGAATCTCTCCCAGTTCAGTGCTGGATTCGGCTAAAATCTCCTCAGCAAAAGCTGTGATCTACAATCAGTAAGTGTTTTCATTAGTTAAAATTGATAGTTACATGTACAGTGTCTAGTGTTAACAATATGTTGTAGCAACTATGTAAACAATGGGAAATGCTGCTTTGCGGGCAAATGATGAAGCTACAAATTCATATTTATCAGTCAAACTGCTGTAAACACACACACACACACTCCACATCAACGTTCGTGTCTTTTATGTTTGCGCGCACGGGACTGCACTGATTGTCTTCAGGCAGCTTTTCCATGTGTTTCACATCTCAGATAATGAAGTCGCAAAAGTTATGTAGATGATTCATATTACTTACACCTGCATATTTCGGATACACGTGAAAGCAGTTGTGTAACGCATAGAGTTAAAAAAAAATACAGGTTAGCTTACCTGACTCGTGGTCTCAGCAGAATAATAAATCAAGGCTCAACAGGTAGCATCCAACATCTTGTGCTTTATTTTTCTGTCACGATATATTACAGAAAATAACTTAATCCGAGCATCAAAGACAAAGAAAAAGAAAGTCCCGCGCACATGCGCTTGTTACAGAAAGTTCACACATTCACACACACAGAGGCAGACAACCTTTACTTCGCACACACAATAGCAAACTCTTAAAGGAGCCGCACCCCATTTTTATTCGTTACAGACTTGTAGAGAGGTTGACTGAGGTTTACACAGCAGAAAAGCACGTGCTGTTAAGGCGTGACGTGGAGCCGATCCTGGAATAGCAGCACATCAATTAGAGTCACTTAAGAGCGGGCCTTTCAGAGGAACTAGGAAATTAGACAGTCATTTTCATGTTAGCTGAATAGCTGTGTATAATCAAAGTGAGATATATGAAAAAATAATGCGATTTTTTTTTTTTTGTGAAACATGAGCACACGTTGCTTTGCATCTTATAAACACAACCAAGCCTTAAAATTACATTATGGACCACCCCATTAAAAAAACAGCCATTGTTTGCATGCAGCCAACTAAGACCATACAGTAGTCTTCCATTTTGCTAAATGGTTACAAACCTACAAAGGTTTGTGCAGAAAGTAAGACTGGAATTACTGACGGTTCATTAAAAAAAAAAAAAAAAATCATTCTTTCATTAGGCAAACAATAACTCCATTTATTGTGCACTTTGATCTCTGAAACTCAGCTTTTTTAATACTCACAAACGGCTCCATTACATGAAAGGAAATATCCAAAAGAAGAAAAAAAAAAGAAATGAAAGCATAATAGTGGCTATTTAATATTATTACGGAATAAATGTAATCTCAAAAAACATCAGTTTAAAGAAACCTTCAAAGAACCAGTTTAACTGATTTATTTTGCAGTATTCATAAACTGAGCGAGTCAAATCCTGTATCCAGTGTCAGAGAACTGAACGATTTCATGCAAATGTGAAAGCAAACACATGGGCACTTGTGTTTGCCTGTTTTGTTTTAGTCTGCCACGCTGCTGAAAAGACTGGACAGTTGCAATGGAGGATGAATATTAATTATTCATCATCCATGCGATTATTAACAGTACTGACGGAGCAGTTTCTTTTGAAATGGAGAGTGATACCAGCTGTTGCATCAGATCCTGTTTGACATGCAGTCAAACGATGGAGCTTCCTACTTATTCTACTGCAGGGCCACCCGAGAAATGCTCTTTCATTTTCACAATCAATGAGAATTTGGAGACAACATTAACCACAATAATTATGATCGTCTATTTCTTTCATTACCAACATTTAGAAAGAAACTCAGAAACAGTCACATTATTTTTTTAAAACTTAAAGTTTTATTTTACTCTCAGCAAACAGTCTGGAGCGTAAGCTTCATGTTGCATAATGACACATGCATGCATGCTACTCACATGCCTATAACTTTTGATATCCAATAAAGCATGCGTACCAATTCATTATGCAAAAAGACATTTACCATCTACAAACTACTGGATCTGATCATGAATGCTGAATGTTTTAAAAAGATTCAAATGAATAATGTAGTAAATATAGCCCAGTTTCTGTAGCTGTACACTTTGTCTGAAGATGTTTTGGGGAAACTTTCCCAAATTTGACCATGATTTAATCAACCAACAATGGTGCATTAGAAGCCTATCAACAGGAAACCATACTAATTGCCTCACTAGACTCTTTTGCATGACTCCTGGGTCAGGTGCCCATCCTCTTGTACATCCTGTTGGATGCTCACTTTTGTAGAGACAAAGGATCTCTGGAATGAATACATTTGAATGAAAGACAATCACTTGAAGTTTTACAATTAAGGCAGGTGTTTCTTTGAGTAATATGCCATAATTTTTCTCAGATACCATGTGCTTATTGCAACTATTGTAACTAGGCAAGTTAATCAATGTATATTAACCCTTATAAAAGATGAAACCTTCTATGTATTTAAAATGCATGATGTCTGCTACTAAATGAAAGCTGGTGCCAGTAGCAATACATTGGTGTAAAAGAAAAACTAGTAGTACAAACAGTATTTGTCTTGTAACATCTGCTTCTCTCTACATCCTTTCGACTTGCTATTGGCTATGCGATTGGGTCACCACTAACTTTCCAAGCTACATCATACAATTTTGGGACTGCTGAAACTGGAAGAAGACCTTCTGCTAAACGACTCTCAGCAGAGTCCGTTACCCTGGTCACCCAGAACAACCTCCACTGATGAGCAAGTCAACCAATCAGGAGCGCCGTGTTTTCCTGAGGCCAGCCAGCGAGGGAAACTAAAGACCAGCAGAAGCGCAAGTAACCAGGGGTGAACAAAAAATTTATTTATTGTACGTTATACTGTTATAATGGCCATTATTGATTATAAAAACTGATTTTCTGCAAAAGAGGTGGGGTAAAGTTCGTTGTTTTCAATGAAAATGAAAGGAGACAGTTCTATTTGTCTATAAGCCCTGTGTTGTTATAAATATGCAGAGTGAAGATGACGCTCATATAAATATGTAGCTATACGAGGCTGTCTGTGTCTGTTAATCATAATATCAAAATTAAACAAATTTTACTTATATTATGTTTTCATTGTTTAGATAGTGAAACAGCAAGCAGTATGAACGAGGTTATAAAGTATACTGTTCTCTTTGAAGATTTACTCATGGATTAGCAGGCAGTTTTTGTTATGTTTAGTATTAAATAAAGGCTGAGTGAATAATGTATTGTATAAGCTAAATTGGCTGTAGTGTATGAGTGTGTGTGAATGAGTGTGTATGGGTGATTTCCGAAATTGGGTTGTGGCTGGAAGGGCATCTGCAGCATAAAACATGCTGGAATAGTTAGCAGTTCATTCCACTGTGGCAACCCCTGATGAATAAGGGACTAAGGCGAAGGAAAATAAATGAATGAATAGAATTTTAGAACTTAACAAATATCTTTATGGACAGCATACAGAAATTAAATTGAGATTAAAGTTTGTATTTATTTATTGGTTTATTTCATATATATGACTTTTTTGTTTAATAGAATAGGAGTTGATAAACATATTGGATGTGCATAGATAGATAGCATTTTGATTAAATGTAGTGGGCCGCTCTGGCCCACAATGCCAGGGCTGATTTTTTGCCCCAGTCCAGCCCTGCAAGTAACACAAACAAATATTGTCTCTTGCTGATCTGGTGCAAATTCATCTTAAGCAGTTAAAGATAATCAAATATCTGCTTTTTTTCTCATATTTGATTCTATGTAATAAAAACTAGAATTAATTTGGGATGGTTGTCAATTTATTTTGGAACAACTGAATTCCCTCCATGTGTATGTGTGAATGTGTGTGTGCGTTAGTTTGTTGTTTGTTTGTTAAGTATTTCGTTTCATGTATCGTAGTGTAGCTCAATAAAACTTTGTTTTCCTTTTGTAAGAACTATGTT
The DNA here is from genome assembly GCF_052040795.2 of Danio rerio. Lineage (NCBI taxonomy): Eukaryota > Metazoa > Chordata > Actinopteri > Cypriniformes > Danionidae > Danio > Danio rerio. The sequence goes on from NC_141029.1 coordinate 10,808,486, forward strand.
TGTGTTTATGTGCTTAAGTCATTGCCTTTACCTGTCGATTTTACCCAGCTGAAATTTAACCCAATACTGTTATTATCTTTGGCTACAGAAATAATGTAAACAAAATTGGTAAAATATGAGGTCTTCTATTTGCAGGAAAAATGGTAAATGAAGTGTTAAGCTTTTCATCTGATTCAGTCTGACTCAACTGAGTTGAATCAGGTGATAAGAATCTTCAAGAATCAATTCCTTATAATGAGCTAATAAATCTGCTATGCCTTACAACATTTAAGAAGAACAAATGTCAATCTACATGCTTCAACAGGTCTTAAATGTATTTATTTATTTATTTAGTTAGTTAGTTAGTTAGTTAGTTAGTTAGTTAGTTAGTTAGTTAGTAAGCTAGTAATATGTCTTAGAATAAATCAGAGAGCTCCCTTATCCTCCGACCTCTAAATAACAATTGAAACCTTCAAAGTTCAGAGAAGGAAGCATTGTCAAAAACTTCCCATGCTTCTTCAGTGGTTCAACTGTAATTATGTGAAGCTCCAAGAACACTCTTGCATGCCAAAAAGGCATTGTTGTCTATGAAAAGGAAGGAGTTCTTAAGTTTGATCTAAATTTGTATTCCAAAGATTAACAAAGATAAAGGTCTCAGGGGGTTGGAATGACATGAGGGTGAGTAATTAATAACATAATTGAAATTTTTGGGTGAACTAACCATTTGAAAGTCTGGAATAAATTATAAAAATTATTATAACTTGAAGCATATTGCCTAAACAAAAACATCTGACACTGCACTTTAGCAATTAGGTTCTGTAAATAAATGAAAAAAATAAAAATAAAAAAATGGAATAACTGAAAGAAACTTGTTCTAGTCAAGATATGACATTCTTCTTTGTAAATAGATAACAGTGTCATCCACAAACATTTGGATGTTAGTGTTGGAACAAACAGAAGAAAAATATTTGATGCAATGAAAAAAGCAATAGACCCAAAAATAGATCCTTGGGGAACACATGTAGATAACAAAACAAATGCGACAATTTACTTTGAGCGCTGCAAATATATCTTCATACACAGACAAACCTATCTTCAGTTCATTTGCTTGCCAAATATTAGCTGGTGGACAGAGAGCAAGGATATGCTTGCACAGCAGTGACTGACAGGTCCAGTCAAACTCATATTATTCCTCACATGTAATTGCACATCTTCTGTAGTGTAAATGACTCTTGACACAAGACAGCTGCGCACTGAGGGCTGATTGAGTGACGATACACTCTCACCTCTCTAAAGCTATCAGAAACGCCGCTAGTGCACATCACGGATGTCGAGGAAGCGCTAAAGAAAAACTTAACGCGAGGATGATAACAGAGGAAGCTCAAGGACACAAATCTAAGAGGGAAAATTTGAATGACCCAAACTGTACGTTCAAGATAAAAGCACACTTTTATTCATTTACGCTGTCACTTCCGATCTATAGACAATATATCCAGAGAGGGTAAGCATCTATAAACGCAAATCTGCGGGAAATCCACAAGAGCATTTTGAATCAGGGAAAGGACTTCATCAGACTGAAATGCAAGTGGGCAGATTTCCATGACAGCAGTGAGATTAAGATGAAGATTGTGTGCCACGCTGATGTGTTCCTCTAAAGACTCACAATCGAAATCCCTGTCAGACACAGAGAAGTAACTGTGACAACACTGTGAATTCAAGAGATGCTACAATGACCTTGTTTATAAGATGAAATGACACTGGAAGGCTTCCTCTTTTACTGCAGTTCAAAACAAACTATTTAAAGTAGCAAAACTCACTGGGAACAGACTCTTATAGATGTAATTTCTGCATTGTTTTAGAACCAATTACTGAAATATGCAAGTAAGGTATCAACACAAAGACCCAAAAAGTTTTGTTGAAAGCTCCTGCAGTGCAAGTAGCTATTTGTAAATAGAGAATCATTTACAGATATATTCTTAGAGCATGACATTGACATTGTGATGCACTGTGATGATTGTTCAAACACATAAACATTAAACTTGGTTTAATCACATTACTATACAATACATTAATGGCATAGGCAAATAGTGTTCTTTTTTATATAAGTCATACAATATTATGCTTTATTACAATGAAAAATATGTTTGTATATACAGTGTATTTACAAAAATTTATATAATACAGTATATAGCTGAAATACAATTATTTCAAAATCTGTAATCTGAGCTTTTATAAAAATCTGAGAAAATTGCCTTTAAGGTTGTCCAAATTAAGTTCTTGGCTATGCACATTACTAATAAAAAAAGGCATTTATATCTTTACTGTAGGAAATTTACTAAATTTCTTCATGGTGCATAATTCTAACTTAATATTTGCCTGTATGTGATTTTTGTCATAAAAGTCAATAATATTGACCCATGCTATATATTTTGGCTATATAACCATTCATCAAGACTAATTGTGTGGTTGGAGGTCACATGGTACAAATAATTTCATGCAGCCTGTGTTTAATAAATTAGGCCAATTAAAAAAAAAATAAATAAATAAATATCTGATTTATGTTAGATTGTCTAAATATCTAATTATTTTAGATTGTGCATCGTTACTTGTTATTTGCAAGAAACATTAATACAATAAACAGTTAAAAATAAAGAGCACTAAAGAAATTATGAGTAAATTAGTCAATTTCTATTTCTAGGTCTTACTTCTATTGAGGTTCGCTATTGGATTTTTGAAGTAAAAACTGGTAACACTTTACAATAAGGTTCATAAGTTAATGTATTTACTAACATGAACTAATCATGAAAAAAACATGTACGGCATTTATTAATCATAATTAAACATTTACTAATGCATCGTAAAACATCCAAGTCCATGCTTGTTAACATTAGTTAATGCACCATGAGTTGACATGAACTAACAATGAACAACTGCATTTTCCTTAACTAACGTTAACTAACATGAACAAATGCGGTAGTATATGTTTTGTTTATTATTTGTTCATGTTAGTAAATGCATTAATTAACATTAACTAATGAACCTTATTGTAATGTGTGACCTGTAAACTTATAGCAGAAAATTACACCAATCAGAGAGTCACCGTGAGTAGCTCCACCCATTCCAATGATACACTGCACATGAAGTTGGCATCATATATTACACACATGAATTGATAATTGTGAAAAATTTTACAGAAAATGACACAGCCAATCATTAGTTTCATGTTTTAAGTGGTGGGTAATGATTAATCAATTAAAAAATTGCATTTACACAATATATTTTTGTTTGTGTGTGTGTATATATATGTGTGTGTGTGCGTGTGCGTGTGCGTGCGCGTGTGTGTGTATGTGTGTGAATGCAAGAGTGTATAGGTGTTACCCAGTACTTTCCCAGTAAAGGGCATCCGCTGTGTAAAAGACATGCTGGATAAGTTGGCAATTCATTCCGCTGTGGGGAAAAAAGGGCCTACGCTGAAGGAAAATGAATGACTAAATGAACAATTTGTATCTGTGTCTTTGTTCATACTGTCATACATACGTACTGCACCTTCAGTGTTTATATGTTTGTTTTTGTTTGCTTTGTCATTCTCCTCATATCTGGTTAGTTTGGTTCATGGCTTGTTTTGTGTAATAAATGTGAAAAAAGAAGACTGAAATCACCACCGCTCTTTTACTATTAGAAAAAAAAAACAACTCTGCTGCTACATTGACCACAACACTAAATGTATTCCAGGTGAGGATTACAAAATGATAAATGTGACAATTGTGCCATCAGCAGAGCTTCTACAACTGAAAAATGTGATAATCACTCCTTTAACTTCATCTTTTTTTATGGAGAGAAACAGAAGCATTAGCGCCGCGACAGCTGAATCCAGGTGTTAACAGTATCTCCAGAGCCATTAGACAGGGACAGACACTGCCCTGGCGTTCTTCAGTGCTTGGGAACAAGATAAATGGAGTTCTTCACAGCTTCCATGCATCAGATGGGACGTGCACCTTCATCTTGCTCTAAATAAGATTTGTGGCACCACAACAGCAAAAGTGCACCAGGAGACTGATACAGTCCAGAGAAGGGGAAAAAGCTGCACATTTTAGGGAAAGGAAGAGGGGGCAGTATGCATTGAGGAGAACAAAACCAAAACTACACACCTGTATAGACAGACATGAGTGAGGAAACCACTGCGACAATGTACTGACAGGCACCAAAATAGTCCGTTAAATGCTTTTTTAAAGCATCTTGCCTTTATTAATCATTCCCTTTATTAATTCAGGGTCGCCACAGCGGAATGAACTGTCAAATTATCCAGCACATGTTTTACGTAGCAAATGCCCTTCCAGTTGCAACCCATCTCTGGGAAGCATCCATACATACTCATTCACACTCATACACTACGGACAATTTAGCTTACCCAATTCACTTGTACCGCATGTCTTTGGACTGTGGGGGAAACCAGAGCACCTAGAGGTAACCCACGCCAATGCGGGAAGAACATGCAACCTCTCGAAATTAGTTTGTGAAACTTAATTTAAAGGTCTTGTGTAATTAAAATATAAAATTTTACAAAACTTTTTGTTTGTCACTTCCACCGAAATGGATCAATGATTTTTTTCATGTCACCTAACACTTGAGTTTCAATTCAAATCTTGACCAATCAAATGCTCTCTAGTATCATACAAGCCCCGCCCCATTTTAAGACCCTTTTCATTTGATGCACTTCATTTCAACAACTCTCACTGATAGAGCTGTGATAAAAATTGCTATTAACTTTTTTTTTTTTTCGCTCTGTCCCACCATTAATTTTTTAGTTGAGCTTACGCCACACACCAAATTAAAAGTGCACATTTCAAAGCATTGACTTTTATTTAGTAGTTTGAAATAATAAATTGTATAAGAAATATTGTACATACAGTACACTGTATATACAATAAAAAAATCTGTCAGTTAACAAGTTGCCTATTAACTATTTCGCAAGTGTTTTTAGTATACATATGGCTGTGAATTGCATTATGGGACCTTGATCTCTGGTCTGTAATTTTTTTTTATATTGAAATTTAAACTTTACAGTTTAACAAAATGACTTTTACTGATATTTTAGTAGTCTGCAATAATATAATGTATAAGAAATAGCATATAGAGTAATTAAGCCTGCAAAATATCAGAAAATGCACTGGCAGTTTATTACAAGGTTTGTGTATCGTAATATGCAACACCAACGCAAAATTAATTAATTAATTAATTCATTCATTCATTCGTTCATTCATTAATTTTCTTTTTGACTTAGTCCCACAGTGGAATGAACCGCCAACTTATCCAGCATATGTTTTACACAGCGGATGCCCTTCCAGCTGCAACCCATTACTGGGAAACATCAATACACAATCATTCACACACATACACTACGGAAAATTTTGTTTATTCAATTCACTTATACTGCATGTCTATGGACTTTTAAACCAGAGTACCCAGAGGAAACCCATGCAAACACGGGGAGAACATACAAACACCACACAGAAATGCCAACTGATATGGGGAAAAATAAAAAAAAACATTAATCACAAAAATGGAAAACTGCACATTTCTGGATAACTTTTACAGTGTGTAAATGAATGTACATTATTATAAAAAAGTAGCAAACTTGTAGCAAATTATAAAATTTTTGTATCATCATTTACATAGACAACCCTGAAAATTGTAAAGGTGTTACTGTCACACAACCAGCGATCGCTTTCCAGAGATCGCTGGTTCTCACACGAACTCTCAGGACTACACTTCGGCATTCCTCAGGACTACACATTCATACATGCACTTCTCCCAGACACGCACGCCTGCTCATTCATCTACCCTGATTACAATCACCAGCTGCACCTTGTCAGAGACTGATACAAACCATTCATAAGCCACTCTTTCACCCTTCCAGTTTGCCGAGTCTTGTTTACCTAGTGTGACTTTGCAACGCGTTTCCTTGTCGTCTCCCCGTATTAGACCTTAGCCTTGTATCCCAGTTATCCTGTTTAGCCGCCTGCCTTGTGACCTGTTGCCTGTTTATCCTACGACGATTTTGGATTTGCCTGCACATACCCGTTTGTACCTGATTTGACCACTTCTTGCCTGACACTGAATAAACCTGCATATTGGATCTTACCTTCTGTTGTTTCTGTCACTCCACCCCAGTCGTTACAGTTACAAAACATTTAAAATACAAATAAAAGTGTTTTTTTTTTTTTTTTTTTTAATACATTGGTAATTAAATTATAGTTATACACTGTCAGAAAAAAAGGTACCCGATGGTACAAATATTCTACCTTTTCTACCTTTGTAAAAGTTTATACCTTATATGGTACCGAAAAGACCTCTTATGATACTGTTCTGTACCTTTTATGGTACAATTGAAATAAAGGTACACAATTGTTCTCATAAAAAGGTACATAAGTGTTGGACAACTCATTTATTACAATATCTATGAATATAAATATTACTGGAGAGGCAAAGTGATTTTATGAATAATTTGCATATTAAACATGAATCATCACTTAAAAACATATGTTTAAAGAAACTCATAAACATTAATTATTAACCTCCATAAAACAAAACAACTGGTAAAACAAAACTATAGGTATTGTGAACTAAACATTTAAGACATTTTCATAACATACATGTGGTAAGCATTGTCTGATAAATATTTTCATTATTGACATTTGCACCTTTTGACATTTGCTTTCCACTACACACGAGAGTTGGCAAAATTCCTGCATATGCAAAGTGTTCATGCAGACATTTTAGAATTGTAAAACTAATCAAGCATTGAGCATATCTTGTTACAATACTTTTGCATACAATCTCAGAAATACAGGTATGCGAGCTGTCACTGGGGTGGTACCTTTTCAAAAGTTACAAATTTGTACCTAAAAGGTCCATATTAATAGAGTTCATATTAGTACCTAAAAAGTTGAAAAGTGTTCCTCTTACATTTTCTAGGTACATTTATATACTTTTGAGGTACCGATATTAACCCTTTAAGTACAAAACTTCCCAGCCCATCATTTGAACAGTATATAAACAATTATTTCCATGGGAAGTCTTGATAAAACATGAAAAGGAATGATTTATTTGGATCTCTATGTAAGCTGTATATATATATATATATATATATATATATATATATATATATATATATACATATATATATATATATATATATATATATATATATATATATATATATATATATATATATATATATATATATATATATATATACATATATATATATATATATATATATATATATATATATATATATATATATATATATATATATACACATATATATTTTTTTCTTTTTTTTTTTCATAAGCCTGAAGCATATCTCTTGGAAATGGTGATATTTATGGAGCTGTGCGTTTTAGAGAAGCTTATACGATGCATGAATTTGAAAGATGTGCGTGTGTTAAGCTGAAGCCTGCTGTGCGGAGAAAGTGCCTTGACTCTATGAAGTCAGTCCCTGATACATGACAAAAGCTGAGACAAGACATTCAGGAAGATGCTCTGTAATTTGGGACAGATGGCACCTTGGCAGCACCAGCTGCGCGTTGAGAGAAATATGCCGCATTTCGGATATGGTGCGCCTTTAAGACACACAGACAAACATGTTTATTTACAGCAAACTCTTATCAGCGCAGAATGTCTGATGACTCGTGACAAGATCCAAAGGCTGAGATCTTTCATCAATCATTTCTGATCTGCATGGATTTGGAAGTTGAGACAAATAAAACGATGCGCTGGGAGACGGGGTCAACTCTTGATGTAAAACATTCATGACGCCCTGTTCAAAGACTCCCTGTATTCTCTGAACAAAAATGAGACAAATAAACAAACGACTGCGCCAAATGGAAGGTGGAAAAATGGAAGCATACACGTTATAAAAATATCACTGCTGAGCCTCCGGCCTCTGAACTCTGGCATCTGAAAATAACATGCAGTAAAAAATAAAAGGTGTAAAGACATCAATACATGAAATGGCTTGTAGGGGATGCCTTTAAAATGGAAAGTGAGAGATATTGTGATCTTTAACAATGAGAAGACTGGCAGTGTAATTTACACTTGTCACATGTAATGGAACCACGTATGATGGCACTTTAAGGTCATTAGAGTGATAAAAAAAGGAGCTGCTATCTTTCCTCATGCCATCTTGGGGAATCGAATGCAATAAGGAGGAATAAATTACCCTTCCATTTGTGTTGCGGTGTCCTTTATATCTTCAAGAGTATCTGTCCCTTTTCATTGCTGTGACTGAGAACTTTATCAAAGAATCGTTTTAAGATGCTTTTCATCCAAGAAAGCCACGGACAAAATAAGAACAACATGAATAATTCTGTGATTATTAACTTGACTTATTTTAGATATTTTAGTTTTGCTTCCTGCAGCTAAACTAGTAGGACCTACATGCTTAACATCATTGCTATGTTTTGATACAGAAACCCCAAAATAAACAACGCTATCTTATGAGATTTCATAATTTTTTTTATTTAGTGGCTAGTGAATTTGTAAGATCTCACTGAAATAAATTTGTACGATTTGCTAATCCCCCAGTGATGGTTGGGTTTAGGGGCGGGGTTGGGTGCCACGCCTCATTTTACCAATCTTCACTTCAGTGTTAATTTTTTTGTCTTGGTGGCAAAGTCCAGATACTAGTCCTGTCTTGTCTTGGGTCTGTTCTTCGAACCTTGGTTAGATGATTTTGCAGATCCTGGATCTTATAATCTTGATAACTGACCTCTGGCTAATATGGTTCTTCAAACAAGATAGTGAATCAAATTAATGTCTGGATAAACTGATCTAAGATCGCAGCATGTGTTGTGAAGAACCATATTAGCCAGAAGGCTAATGTCTATTGTCATACACAAATTGTTCTAAAGCTTGGTTGTTACCTTAAAATAGTACGCGTTTGTATCTAAAGAGTTCATATTAATTAATGTCCTCTTTGAACCCCTTGAGGTGAGAACACCCCTGTGACCGTTTTTGTACTTTTATTTCAGAGTGTAGATTGCATAACAGTTATATTAAAAAACAACAAAAAAAACTTCTATTTATGTAAAAATCAATATCAATATTTTTTTAATATTTTTCTATTTTTCCCAGTGTTATAATCTATAGATTACGACTGTAATAACATGTCAGCATTCAAAACATACTTTCAGTAATACCTTTGCTTGAACTGACCCTATCTAATCATTCATTCATTCATTTTCTTGTCGGCTTAGTCCCTTTATTAATCCGGGGTCACCACAGCGGAATGAACCGCCAACTTATCCAGCTAGTTATTACGCAGCGGATGCCCTTCCAGCCGCAACCCATCTCTGGGAAACCTATTTAATCATGTTTATATAAAATAATCCTGGTTCCAAGCAAGGTTTGAGTGACCAGAAATGTTGCTATGACAACAACTCTCGGATGAGTTTTAGAGAACGAAACGATCCTAGATCGTGTCAAACCATCAACAACCAAATCCAACTAATTGAGTAATCCACGTACGAAGAACAGACCCCCTGTATGTCGTGCTCGGCTCGAGTCCTTGTGCGTGGCATTCATTCTGTCTTATTCACTGTCTTTTGTCGTTGTGAACGTGTGACCTCGGTGAGCAGCGTGTTCGTGTCTTTGTAGCGAGCTCAGTTCATGGTTGCTCGATTGCTCTTGTGGCGTGCTGTAATGTTCTCAGTGTCTCAGTTGGTTTCGGGTTCGGTTGGTGCTGAGATTGGAAAATGCACATTGCATGTGTGAGTGCACAGTAAGTGTTTTATTTTACTTGAGTTCTGTCTGTTCTTGGTGTTGTGTCAAAGCATGTGGCTTGGCGTTTACATTGTGGCCCGCGTGCTTTAGTGTTGTATTTCATGTGAACACATGGTTAATGAGTTCTCTCATTGCCTGCGTGACCTAGTCTTGTTTTACATGAGCAGGGGCCTGTTACAGTAAGGAGGTTTAACCAACTCGGAGTTTAAACTTCAACTCTGAGTTGATTTACCGGTAGATTAAAACTCAGAGGTTTCGGTTTCAGAATAACTGATCTTAGTTAGGTCAATCAACTTTGAGTAGACTAACTCAAGAGTTAAGCGTGCACACCACAACTATAAAAAGGCATTATCAATGGAGCGCAGATATTACAAGTGACCCTGGAAACATCTGAAAAAAAGAGATCAGCATTTCTTTCTCCAGCTGAACTTGATCTGCTCATGCAAAGTTATAGCAAATATGATTATTTATTTTAAACTGTCAACACAGAGACAGTTAGCGTGGGAAAACAGCTCAAGTTATTGCGTAATTTTATATTTAAAATATTTAACTATTTAAGTATAATAAAATAAGGAATGTATCTCCAAAATGAGCATCTCCAAAATGAGCATTAAAATAGGTGGTTGCAAACATAGGGCTAAGGTGAGAAATACTGCTTCGTCTTTAAAAAAGGTAAGGAGACCGACAGAAACTCTGAGTTTGGAGAAAAAACCTGCTCCTGACCAGGTTAGGTTCACAGAGTAAGTTACCACAGTAACTGACTCTGAGTTAAAATTACCTCTTTTTTAGAAACAGGCTTGACTTACCCTGCTTTCTGTACTTTAACAAATCTGCCATTTTAAAACGGAAAACCCAGAGTTTCTCTCATTTCAGGGTTAACATAGTTTTTACTTAGGCTCCTTTCTGAAATGGGCCCCAAATGGTTCATGTTGTCTCTTTGCGTCATGTGGTCGCCCATCTATCGTCTAGCCCCACCCTCCTTGTTATCCCATTACTAGTTTATTCTGTTCACCTGTCTGTTTGCTAATTCTTTCTGCTAAAAGTTCCTTCTTGTCTGATGTCCTGCTCCAGTCCTGTCATGTCCTGCCTGCCAGCCCAGTCGAGTTTTTGTGCTTTTTGTTAATGTTTTTCCTGATTGTTTTGCTGTTTATTTTATTTTACTATTAATAAATACACATCTATTTTTTTATTATATGAATACTTTATGAATTTTCTTAATCTGTTGCAACCTCCTAAAAAATATAATACATTATGGTATTCAACCGACTTAACTGGTCAATTCAAAAATGAATTTCATATATCAGGAAATTATGGAGGGATTCATTCGTGAAATATAGGCAGGGTGATGTGAGGACTGTAAACATCTGGGGTTTTGCTTATTAATAAAAACGGTAATAAAATACATACTATAAGGTAAGATTAATTAATTACAGAATTAGTTTCTTCCATGTGCTAAAGTAAAACTATGTGCAATAAGTGCATCATATTTGCTTATTTGCTTTTAAATATAACAGACTCGGATGTGTTTACTATATCTACAATTCTCATCAATCAAAACATGCAACTGGTTTGCTTTGTCCATAGAAGAAACATGTTTACCAGGGTTGCAGGTGCCATTGTATATATAAATTGGCCAATTAAATTTCATAATTTATTTCAAAGCCATATTAAGTATTTAAAAGTAATCACATCCATTAACATGTTAACATTGTGGCAACCCTGATATATAAATAAATAAACAAGCAGTCAG